>NC_051389.1:58273199-58275699 GCF_015228065.2 Penaeus monodon | reverse complement strand
TTATCTCTTGACCAAAAGTAACGAAACAGATAACCCAAAAAACTACAGACCCATTACATGCTTAACAACCTCCTATGAATTACTTACCTCAATCTTAACTGAAAGAACCTACAGACACATGGAAGAACAAAATATTTTTCCCAACAAACAAAAAGGGTGTTGCAGAGGATCATAAGGATGTAAAGATCAACTGCTCATAAATAAAATGATTCTCGAAAATGCTCATACTAAACACAGACATCTAAGTACTGCTTGGATCGACTATAAAAAAGCCTTTGACAATGTCCCACACTCTTGGATCTTAAAATCCTTAGAAATTCTCAAAGTCTCTCCTGTCTTAATCAACTTTCTTCGAAGCAGCATGACATTATGGAAGACAAATCTTACTCTCAAACACGTAAACGGTACTCTTATTTCAGACAACATGCAAATCAGATGCGGAATCCTCCATGGTGACTCTTTTTCCCCTCTTTTATTCTGTATGGCACTTATCCCACTTTCCCAGCTTCTTAACAACACAGGGTATGGATATAAGATCATGGACAAGAAAATCAATCATTTATTCTATATGGATGACTTGAAACTTTACGCTCAGAATGATGATGAATTGGAAAGGTTGCTGAAAACTGTAAAAGATTTCAGTGATAACATAGGTATGAAGTTTGGTCTCGATAAGTGTGCTAAAGCAACCTTTAAGCAAGGAAAACTAGTGACATCTGACAATATAAAGTTAAGTATTGATACCGTAATATAAGAATTAGATCAGGAAGAAACCTATAAATATCTTGGAATAAACAAAGGAAATGGGATACAACAATTGTAGATGAAAAAAAAAATACGTACAGAATGCATCCGAAGAGTAAGGTCAATCCTGAAAACAGAATTAAACTCAAAGAACAAACTAACAGCAATCAACACTCTTGCAATACCTGTGGTTACATATAGTTTTAACGTGATAGACTGGAACTTATGTGAACTCAAACAAATTGACACCAAAATTAGGAAGCAATTGACATGCAACAGAATGTATCACCCTAAATCAGACGTAGACTGTCTGTACGTCCCTAGAAGTAAAGGAGGTAGGGAGATGATGCAGTTGGAATTATCGTACAAAACAACAATGATTAGTCTCTTGCAATACTTAGATCTAACCAACGATTGGATGCTTCAATTAGTTAGAGTGCATGAAAACTTTAAAAGGTTACACTCAATAGTAAAGGAATCAAGTAAGTTTTCTCAGGAACTGGGTATTGAGAGCGAAAACATCGAACATATGTTGCCAACATTGGCCGCTAAACATAAAAAACAAAAAGCAAAGAAGGTTGGACAAGAAAAACTTGAATCTAGGTGGCATGAAAAGCCTCTCCATGGACAGTTTGCAGCTCGAAGCAAACACATTGATGTAGATGAAATTGCGACCCATCAGTGGCTTAGAAGCTCTGGACTTAAAGGGGAAACAGAGGGTTTTATTCTTGCAGCCCAATATCAAAGTTTGTTTACCAGAAACTATCAAGCTAACATCTTGCACAATGGCACTGACCCAAAGTGTAGGTTTTGTGAAGACAAGGTTGAGACAATTGGTCACCTTGTATCTGGTTGCTCAATATTAACACCGAATGAGTACAAAAATCGACACGACAGAGTGGGCAAGTACTTGCACTAGAAGATCTGCAAACACTTTTCTATCGGAACGCAGGATAAATGGTACAAACACCATCCAGAGCCAGTTACTGAAGGCAAAGATGTTACAATCTTGTGGAACTTTCCAATTCACACAGATCGTACTATATAAGCAAATCGTCCAGATATTGTCATCAAGGACAAAATAAACAACACTTGCCTGTTTATAGATATGAGCATCCCTTCTGACAGATATCAAAGTATAAAGACCTGGAAATAGAGGTGGAAGAGATGTGGCATTTAAAAACCAAAACTTTGCCTGTTGTTATCGGAGCAGTTGGCCTCATAAAGAAAGGTACAGATAAGTTTCTTGAACAAATTCAAGGAAATCCAAAATTAGAAGAAGTCCAAAAAATAGTCTTAAACAGCACAGCACATGTTCTCAGAAGAACTTTATCAATCTGAAGTGTTCTTTGTGTGCGTGAATTGATTTGACTGGATGTTTTGATTTGTGGTTGTTCTGCATATTTTGCATGTTTTTGTTGATGTTCAATTGCCTCATACTTCAATCACCCTAGGTCGCTGGGAGTGACTCGGTGTTTGATTTTAATTAGCAGATCTAAGGAAACTTTTGTATAAAAAAAAAAAAATAATAATAACCATGACTCTCTCTCACTTCCCTCCTTTCTTTCGCCTCCCCTCTCCCTTTCCCTCTCTCTCTCTCCCTTTCCCTCTCTCTCTCCATTTCCCTCTCTCTCTCTCCCTTTTCCTCTCCCTCTTTCACTCTCTTCCTTCTTCCTTTCGCATACCCTCCCCTCTCCCTCTCCCTCTCCCTCTCCCTTTCCCTTTCCCTCTCCCTTTCCCACTCACTCTTCCTTAA
>NC_051389.1:58253199-58263199 GCF_015228065.2 Penaeus monodon | reverse complement strand
TTTATGTTAATTTGAATTAATTTTATATTAATTTGAATTAATTTATATTAAATTTAGGTTAATTTGAATAATTTATATTATTTAAATTAATTTATATTAATTTTGACTTATTTATATTAATTTGAATTAATTTATTTAATGTGAATTAATTTATATTAATTTTGAATTAATTTCTGTTAATTTGAATATATTTATAATTAATTTGAATTAATTATATTAATTTTATTTTAATTTAATTTGAATTAATTATATATTAATTGAATTAATTTATATTAAGTTGAATTAATTTTTTATTTGAATTAATTTATATATTTGAATTAATTTATAATAATTTGAATTATTTATATTAATATGAATTATATTATATTATTTGAATTAACTTTATATAATTTGAATTAATTTATAAATTGGAATTCAATTATATTAATTTATTTAAGTTGAATTAATTCTTCATTTGAATAATTCTATGTTATTTGAATTAATTATATATTATTTGATTATTTTATCATTAATTTGCCATTAATTATATAATTTGAATTGATTTATGTTAATTTAAAATTAATTTATATTAATTGTATTAAATTTATATTAACTTGAATTAATTTATCTTCATTTGAATAATTTTGTCAATTTGACTTAATTGAAAATTAAATTTGACATTAAAATTATATTTAATTTGACTTAATTTTATTAATTTGGAATTAAATTATATTAATTTATAATTGGAAATTAATTATGTTAATTGAATTACATTTATATTAAGTTGATTAATATTTATTAACTTTATGTTAATTTGAATTAATTTAATTAATTTGAATTAATTTTATGTTGAATTTGAGAATATTTATATTAATTAGAATTAATTTATGTTAATATTGAATTAATTTATATTAATTGAATTAAGTTAGTTAATTTGATTAATTATGTATAAGTCTGAAGTAATTTATGTTGAATTTAGATATAATGTGAATTAATTAAAATTAATTACTGTTAATCTGAAATAATTTATCTTAATTATATTAATTGAATTAATTTATATTAATTTGATAAATTTATGTTAATTGATTATTGGATATTAATTTATGTTGATTTTAATTTAATTTATTGTTAATTTATATTATTTTATGTTAATTTTGTAAGTAATTTTGTTAATTTGAATAATTTGTATATTAATATGAATTAATTTATGTTAATTTGAATTAATTTATGCTTAATTTGATAAATTTTATATTAATTTATGTTAATTTGAATATAATTTATATTAATATGAATTAAATTATAGTAATTATGAATTAATTTTTATTAATTTGAATAATTTATGTTTACATTGAATTAACTTTATAAAAATTTGAATTAAATTATGTTAATTTATGATTAATTTGAATTAATTTATTAATTTGAATTAATTTATTTTTAAATTATGAGTTAATTTGAATTAATAGTATATTATTTGAATTAATTTATATTAATTTGAATTAATTTATATTAATTTGAATTAATTTATAAGAATTTTGAATTAATTGATATTAATTGATTAATTATATTATTTGAATTAATTTATATTATTGAATTAATTTATATAATTTTTGGAATTACTTTTACTATTAAATGTTATAATTAATTTATGTTAATTTGAATTAATTTATTTAATCTTGAATTAATTTATATTAATTTGAAATTAATTTTATTAAATTGAATTATTTATATTAATTTATGTTAAATTTGAATTAATTTATATTACTTTTGAATTAATTTAGATTAAATTTGAAAAATTAATTATATTATTTTATATTAATTTGAATTAATTTATGTTTTCATTTGAATTAATTTCTTATTAATTTGAATTAAATTATATTAATTTCGAATTATTTATGTTAATTTAGAATTAATTATATAATTTTGAATCAATTTATATAATTTATGTTAATTGAATGTAATCTATATTAATTTGATTAAATTTATAACTTTGAATTAATTTATGATTAATTAGATTAATTTATATTAATTTGAATTAATTTATGTTATATTGAAATTAAGTTATATTAATTTGAATTAATGTATATTATTTTCGAATTAATTTATATTAATTTATGGTAATTTGAATTAATTATATTAATTTGAATTAATTTATGTTAATTTGAATTAATTATGTTAATTTGAAGTAAATTATGTTAATGTTTGAATTAATTTTATATTAATTTGAATTTAATTTATATTATTTGAATAATTTATATTAATTTGAATTAATTTATGTTAATTTGAATTAATTTATGTTAATTTGAATTATTTTATATTAATTTATATTAATTTGAATTAATTATGTTCAATTTGAATTAATTTATATTAATTTGAATTTAATTATGTTAATTTGAATTACTTAATTATTAATATGAATTAATTTATATTAATTTGAATTTAATTTATGTTATTTGAATTAAATTATGTTAATTTGAATAATTTATTTATTTATGTTTTAATTTTGAATTAATCTTATTATTAATTTGATATTAAATTATATTAATTTGAATTATTTATATTTAGTATATAATTGAATTAATTTATGTTAATTTGAATGAAATTATATTAATTTGAATTAAGGTTATTAATTTATCTAATTTGAATTAATTTATGTTAATTTTGAATTAATTTATGTAATTTGAATTAATTTATATGAATCGAATTAATTTATATTAATTGAATTAATTATCTTAATTTGAATTAATTTTGATTAATTTGAATTTAATTAGATTAATTTGACTTAATTATGTTGTTCCTTGAATTCCTTTATGTGAATTTGAAATTCATTTATGTTCACTTGCGAATACTTTCAATCTTACATTGGAATGAATTTATGTTCAATTTGAATTATATGTGCGAATTTGTTAAATGTTTTTTCTGGTTTCTTTTGGGCCCCCTTTTTTTCCTTTTTGCTTTCTTTCCTTTTTGGGGGCGGGCTTTCCCCTTTTTTCTTCCCTTCCTTTGCCTTCCTTTCTCTTCCTTCTGTGTCCTTTGCCTTCACTTTCTTTCCTTCCTTTCTCTTCCTTTGCCTTCCTTTCTCTTCCTTTGCCTTCCTTTCTCTTCCTTTGCCTTCCTTTCTCTTCCTTTGCCTTCCTTTCTGTTCCTTTGCCTTCCTTTCTGTTCCTTTGCCTTCCTTTCTGTTCCTTTGCCTTCCTTTCTCTTCCTTTGCCTTCCTTTCTCTTCCTTTGCCTTCCTTTCTGTTCCTTTGCCTTCCTTTCTCTTCCTTTGCCTTCCTTTCTCTTCCTTTCTGTTCCTTTGCCTTCCTTTCTGTTCCTTTGCCTTCTATTTCTATCCTTTGCATTCCTTTCTCTTATTTGCCTTTCTTTCTCTTACTTTGCACTTCCTTCGGTTCCTTTGCATTCCTTTACTGTGCCACTTTGATTCATTTTATAGTCCTTTTCTGTTACTTTGACTTTCTTTATATTATTTGAATTAATTTCTGTTACTTTGCCTTCATTCCTATTACTTGGCAATTAATTTATATGAATTGGAGGGGAAGTTGAAGGGAGTGATTAGGATATGTGAGGAAGTTGGAGGGGAAGGGGAAGGAAGGTAGGGGATGTTGACATGGAAGGGAGAGTAGGTGAAGGGGGAAGGGAGAGAAGTTATATGAAGGTAAAGGAAGGGGAAGGAATGTGGGATTCATGTGCATATCAGGGAGGGGAATGGAGTAGTGACTCTGAATGGGACTGAAGTTAGAGGAAGTTGAAGTAAATGATGGAAGGGGCAGGATGTGATACGGTAATTGTCTTCTTTTCTATTCCTTTGTCTTCCCGTTGTCTCCTTCTGTTCCTTTGCCCTTCCTTTCTGTTCTTTGCCTTCCTTTTCCTTTTCCTTTTCCCTTTACTTGTGATTCCTTGTCTTCCTTTGCAGTCCTTTCTGCTCCTTTGCCTTCCTTTCTGTTTCCTCTGCTTCCTTTCTTTCCTTTGACTCCTTTTCTCTTCCTTTGCCCTCTTTCTCTTCCGTTGCCTTCCTTTCGTCCTTTGCCTTCATTCTGTTTTCTTGCCTTCCGTCTGTATTTGCCTTCCTTCTTTTCCTTTCCCTTCCTTTGCCTCCTTTTCTTCCTTGCCTTCATGTTATGGTTATTTGCCTGTACTTTTGTTCCTCTGGCCTTCCATTTCTGTTCTTTGGCCTTCCTTTCTTTGACATGTGAACATTTCCTTTCTTGGACTGCATTTTTCTTCATGTGCCTAAGGTTGAGGTTCTTTAGGCCCCTTCCTTTCTTTGCCTTCCCGTCCTTTGCCATTCCGTTTTTCGTACTTGGCTTGATAGTTATTTCCTTTTGCCCTCCGTTCTGTTCCTCTGCCTTCCTTTCTCTTCCTGTGTTGCTTTCTGTTACTTTGACATTCACTTTATAATACACTTTGACATTAATTTAGTTAATTTGCTTCCTTTATGTTAATTTGACAGTAATTTATATTCATTTGGTATTAATTTCTGTTCATTGGACTGAATTTATGTTAATGTGAATTAAATGTGTTTAATAAGTTAAATTGAATTTCTCTTAACTTTGCATTACATTTTCTTAATTTGACATTACCTTTCTGTACTTTATTAATATACTGTTAATTTGACATTAATTTTATGTTAATTTGAAAATTTATATTACCTTTGCATTACTTCTATCTTGCAATTACTTTATGTTAATTTAGTATTACTTATATTAATTGGATTCCTTTATATTCATTTCTTTTTTCTTTCTGTTCCTTTGCATTCCTTTATGTTAATTTGAATTACTTTCAGTGTTACTTTAGACTTCACAATTTTTCTGTTAATACATTGCATTACTGTGATGGGGAAGGTGTGAAGAACGGGAGAGGAATATTGAAGCGAGTGGACTTAAAGGGGAAGGAATGGATGGGAATTGGGAAGGAATGCGATATTAGTGGGGAGGTAAGGGAAGGAAGTGAGAGTAGATTGGAATGAAGTTGATAGTAATGGGAAAGGAATTATGTGAATTTGAAATTGAATAAGATTAATGTGAATTAATTATATTAGTTTAAGATGAATGTGAATTAAGGTATGTTAAGTTGAAGGAATTTATATTAATTTTTATCCTCTCTGACCCTTTTTTTCGAAATTAATTATATTTACATTTGACTATAATTTGATATAATGTGAATTACTTTTAATAATTGAAGTCATAATTCTGCTTAATTTTGAATTAAATTTAATTAATTTGAATTGAATGTATATTAATTTGAAGTAATTTATAGTATTTATGTTAATTTGAATAAGTTATATTCATTTTTATGAAGTAATTTATATTAAATTTGATTTAATTTATATTCTTTATGTTAATTTGAATTAATTTATATAATTTGAATTAATTTATGTGACCTTTGAAGTAAGTTCATGTTAATTTGAATTAATTTACTTTAATTTATGTTACTTTGTATTGATTTATCTTAATTTTGAATTAATTTATGTTAAGTGAATTAATTAATATTAATTTGAATTAATTTCATAATTAATCTTATGGTAACATTTGAATTTATTTATAATTCATTTGATAATTTAGTTCAAGTTGAATTAAGTTTTAGTTATTTGAATAATTTATATTATTACTTATGGTTAATTTATAATTAATTTCCTAATTCCTTTGCCTTCACTTCTTTAATTAAATTCATTGACTTAATTTTTTCTTCCTTTGATCCTTTTGTTCATTTTGATTCCTTTTCTCCTTTGCCTTCATTTCATCTAATTTTGCATTACTTATTTTAATTTGAATTAATTTATATTCCTTTGAATTCCTTATGTTAATTTGAATTCCTTTATCTTAATTTGCATTTCTTTACTGTTACTTTGCACTTACTTTATGTTAATTTGTATTCATTTATGTTAATTTGCTAATTCATGTTATTTTGAACTCATTACTTTTACTTTACATTCATTTGACTTAAATTTACATATTAATTTGACTTAATTTATCTTAATTGAATAATTTAAATGTGAATTTGAAGTTACTTTATGTTAAATGTGAATTCACTTTCGGTCACTTTGAATTCATTTCTATATACTTTATTGAACGTAATTTATTACCTTGACCATTTGAGTCCTTTCTGTTCCTTTTGCATTCCTTTCTGTTCCCTTTGCATTCCTTATCTTCCTTCATTTCATTTCTGTTCCTTTGCCTTCCTTCTGTTCCTTTGCCTTACTTTCTGTTCATTTGCCTTCACTTTCTCCTTGACTTTGACATTTACTTTTATGGTTCCCAGTTGGTCCTTCCTTTCTATTCCCTTTGCCCTTAATTTTATTCCTTCTTTTCTTTCTGTTCCCTTTGACTTCACATTTCTTGTCTTTGCCTTCCTGTTCCTCTTCATTTGAATTCAATTTCTCTTTTTTGCCTTCCTTCTGTTCCTTTGCCTTCCTTTCTGTTCCTTGCCTTCCTTTCTGTTCCTTTGCCTTCCTTTCTCCTGCCTTGCCTCCCTTCTCTTCCTTTTGCCTTCATTCTCTTCCTTTGGCTTTCCTTTCTCTTCCTTTTGCCTTTCATTTCTCTTCCCTTGCCTTCCTTTCTTTCCTTTGCCTTCCTTTCTGTTCCTTTGCCTTCCTTTCTCTTCCTTTGCCTTCCTTTCTGTTCCTTTGCCTTCTTTTGCTTTCAATTTTCTTCCTTTCTCTTCCTTTCTTCCTTTCAATTCCTTTGTCTTCCTTTGCCTTCCTTTCTCTTCCTTTCTCTTCCTTTGCCTTCCTTTGCATTCCTTTCTTTTCCTTTGCCTTCCTTTCTCTTCCTTTGCCTTCCTTTCTCTTCCTTTACCTTCCTTTCTCTTCCTTTGCCTTCGTTTGCCATCTTGCAAGTCCTCGCGCCGCCGTGTTCGTGTCCCTTACTCCGGCTTCGAAAGTGCTTTACGCTGTTACTCTCGGCTCAACATCAGCTGTTTTGCAATTGCTTGCTTGTAGTTGACTTTATGAGTGTCCTTTAATCTTATTGTCTGTTTATTGCCTCTCCTCAGTTTATATTTTTTCCTTTATCGGTACTGTTCACCGTTCATTAACTAGTCTTTATTCTTGAAAACGCATTCATTAAAAATATATGAGAGAGGTACAGTAAAAAAAGATAGAAAGAAAGAAAGAAAAAGAGAGAGGAAGATAGAAAGAAAGATAGAAATAGTAATGAAAGAAAGAAGGAAAAAAACAGTAAAGAAAGAAAGAAAGAAAAATAGAAAAAAGAAAGAAAAAACAGTAATGAAAGAAAAACAAAGAAAAGGGGTAAAGAAAGCATGGAAGAAAAAATAGAAAAGAAAGAAGAAAAGAAAAGAAAAAAACATTAAAAGAGAAAAGATAAATAAAAAAAATGAAAATATATAACCAAAATTTAAGAGAGGTAAAAAAAAGTCTAATCTTTGTGCCTCCTTTATCTTGTAGACATGAGTTCTCTTTTTAAACCCGAAGGAAATATGTGTACGATGCACGTGTGCGTTTGTGCGCGCGCGCGCGCGCGCGCGCGTGTGTGTGTGTGTGTGTGTGTGTGTGTGTATCAGTGTTCGTATCCTTTGTGTGTGTGTATTAGTGTTTAAATCCCGGTGTGTGTGTGAGAAAGAGTGTGTGTGATATGCTATCTGTGTAAGTTTATGTTTATAAATATGTGTATGTGTATACGAGGGTGTTTGTGTGTGTTTGATGTGTATGAGTGTAATATGTGTGTTTATCTAAAAGGGAAGAAAATAGAAGACAAGAATGAATAAGAAAGAAGGAAGAGGAGAAATACAAGAAAAAGAGATATTCAGACTAACTGTGACTGTAAAATTTATGAGAAATGTATGAGACGTTGTAAAAAATTATAATAATAAATAATAAAATAAATAAATAAATGCAAAAAAAAAAAATAAATAAATAAATAAAAATCATGATTGCAGCAAAAAAAAAAATATATATATATATATAAAATAAACATTAAAAAATATATATTCTTCCTTGTTGTTGTTTTATATATAATAATAACAAAACAATAACAATAATAACAAGAACAAATCATTATCCATTACCTCCCTGTGAAATGCTCATAATAGGCTAGAATTTCAAGAAAACATTGGATAAGATCAGAGAGGAATCAGAATACTGTTCTTTGAAGTGTAAATACATTCGTACTAATTATGATCGGGATAATTGTGATAACCATGATGATTATTATGATAATGATAATGAGAGCAATGATCATTCTTATTCTCATGATGATGATGGGAATGATAACAATATCGATTACAATTCACAGTTGAATGATCATGGAATTATTACAATGGTTGTCAATAATAATGATGACGATTAAAAAATAATAACGACCATAACTGAAAATAAGCTCGTAACCGTCACACACACAATAAAAAATATCAAACAAGTTCCTTCTTTCTTCTTCTTCTTCTTCTTCTTCTTCTTCTTGGAAAAATAACTATACCATTTTCTTAAGATTCTTCCTGCGAATACTGTTCTGAACATTCGCTTTACGTGAAGTTAAATCGGCATCGGTTTTATTGCGGTGAAGTTAAGCCTACCTGAACGATATAGCTATATTTACATAATGAAGATATATGCAGGCCTTTCTGAGATTTCATTTCGATTGGGTAAAGCAATGAGGGAGGAGGAGAGATGGGATGAGAGAGAGGGGGAGAGAAAGGGAGAGGGAAAGGGAGAGAGAGAGGGAGAGGGAGTGAGAGATGGTTTGAGAGGGAGAGAGAGAGAGAGAGAGAGAGAGAGAGGGAGGGAGAGGGAGAGAGAGAGAGAGGAAAAGAGACAAAGAAAGCGAGAGGAGAGACTGAGACAAGAGATACAGCTGGAAACAGACAGACAGAGAGAGAGAAAAAAAGAAAAGAAAAGAAAGAGAGACGGAAACAAAAACAAACGTTTCTCTCCCATTAATCCTCCTTCCTTTACGAACCCAGACAGCTCTGCCCCCCCCCCCTCCTTAAGCAGTACCAAGTACGACTACAAAGGCCAAGGACGACCCCATCCTCAGGCCAAGGACGACCCCATCCTCAGGCCTAGGACGACCCCATCCTCAGGCCAAGGACGACCCCATCCTCAGGCCAAGGACGACCCATCCTCAGGCCCAAGGACCCCCATCCTCCCCAAAGGGACGACCCCATCCTCGGGCCAAGGACGACCCCATCCTCGGCCCAAAGGGACCCCCATCCTCGGGCCCAAGGACAAACCCATCCTCACCCAAGAAAAACACCCCCCCCTCACCAAGGCGACCCCATCCTCAGGCCAAGGACGACCCCATCCTCAGGCCAAGGACGACCCCGTCAAGGACCAAAAACGACTACTTCAAACCTGATTCATTCCTTCAGCGCGAACCAGTTGCTGCTTCGCAGTCCTTGGTTTGGTTATTGACTGGATAAAAAAATAATAATGATAATAATAGTAGATAATAAATAAGTAGAAATAATAAGTAAATAAAATAGAACGCTGTTTTGTTTTGTTTTATTTATTTATTTTTTTTTAAAAAAATCTCCCCCTCTCTCTCTCTCTCCTCTCTCTCTCTCTTTTCCCTTTTCCCCCTTTTTCTCTTCCTTTTCTCTCTTTCTCTTCTCTCTCCCCTCCCCTCTCTCTCTCTTCCCTTTCCCTCTCTCTCTCCCTTTCCCCTTTTTCTCCTCTCTCTCTCCCCTCTTCCTCCTCTCCTTTTCCCCTTCTCCTTCTCGTCTCCTCCTCTCTCTCTCTCTCCCTCTTCTCTCTCTCCTCTCTCTCCTCGTCTCCCCCTCTCTCTCTCTCTCTGCCTCTCTCTTCTCCCCTCTCTCTCTCTCTCTTCTTCTTCTCTCCTCCTTCTCTTCTCTCTCCCCCTTTTCTTCCCCCTCTCTCTCTCCTCTCTCTCCTCTTCTTCTTCTCTCTCTCTCTCTTCCCTTCTATCTTCCCCCTCTCCCTCTCTCTCCCTCTCTCTCCTTTTTCTTTTTCTTTTTTTTTTTCTCTCTTTCCCCCCATCATTTTTTTTTTTCTCTCTCCCTTTCCCTTTTTCTCTCTCTCTCTTTTTTTTTTTCTCTCTCTCTCTCTCTTT
>NC_051389.1:58247090-58253099 GCF_015228065.2 Penaeus monodon | reverse complement strand
TTTTAACTTTTGGGAACCTCTGCATCAGCTGTGAAGCCGCGCAGCTCCATATGTATTTCGAATATAAAATTGCTGTAATATGTAGAAAACAAACCAATTAATGTTTAACAATAAATCAGAATGCTCCTCCAAAGTCTATTTGTCATTACTGGTGTGTGATCATATTCATATGTCTTTGACTCGGCACGAAAATGGTTTAGACAGGTAGTGTTTGTCTAAGACTCGGCTGAGGCTTTAGGACAGGTGCGAAAATGTCTCGCACACGTAAGGGCAGTCTTTTAAACTACAGTGCAATTTTACACAGTTTTTAAGATATGCCTATGATAAGAAAAAATCTTAGAAGACCCTTTTGATTTGTTGTCAAACGTTAATTTAGTCGTTTTATATTAAAAAAGAAAAAAAAATCTTCATTATTATTATTATTGTTGTTTTGTTGTTGTTGTTGTTTTTTAGAAGAGGAAGAAGGTACGAACCAAGATTAAATGGATATACCCGTACAGTGTACTGCAAGTTCTGGTTGATATGGACGTTGTGAAAATAATGATAACAGTGATAATGATAATAATAATGAGAAGAGTACTGATAATAATAATAATAACACAATAATGGCAATAATATAATTAGTATGATAATAATAAAAAACAATCAGAATAACATTAATAATAACGATAATAATATTAGTAAGCTAAAGATGAAATACAGAACCATCTCACTGAACCATTCACAACCAGACACAGCCTCATTCACAAATAGCATCGCCGCCTTATCTCCTTATCTCGTATCAGACTTACAATTCCCTTATCATCAAGAACAACGGAGAACCTGAAAACGAGATGAACACAAAAAGATAATCACAGCATCAAATCAAATCACAACATGTAACAATCTTCAGAGAGAAAACACACACACATACATACACACACACATACACACACACACACACACACACATGTACGTGTATGTGTGTGTGTGTTGTGCATATCTATATCTATCTATCTATATATGTATATATGTATAATATATATAATATATTATAATATATATATATATATATAATATATATATATATATACTATATATATAATGGTCATATATTGTAATATTTGCTTATTTGTCAAACCTAAATATATCATCATTCCAAATGGTGCTTATCAATTCCTTAATCTTATTAAACAGATTCAACATATCAGCTCTAATTTTAATACCCTAGGTGTTAATTTACAATTATATTAATTTAGGTTTTTAAACACCCGAGTTACCATAGGGTTTTGCCATCTTGATTAAGATATTCATGTGACGTATTATATAATTTCTGGTTTACATCAACATCATTATTATTAGCATCGTATGGTTATGAAAATTATTCTCATTGCTGAAAAGAAAGAGAGAGAGAGAGAGCAAGAAAGAGAGGGAGAGAGAGACTAAGAAAGAGAGAGAGAGAGAGACCAAGAAAGAGTGAGAGAGAAAGAGAGCAAGAGAGGAGAGAATGAGAGCATGAGGTGAGGAGACAGCATATCTGTGTTTGTTTGTATGCATATAGTCTAAAGATATAAATGATTTCACAACATGAATACAATATCATTTACCGTATTTCTTTCTATCATGATATTGCAATGATAGCTAGATTTTAATTAAAACTGCTTTGACTCATGAAGAATAAATAACATGAATAAACTCCGTAATAATGAATATTGCAGAATGCCAGCACAAAATACATTTTTCCTCAACATAGAAAGCATTGACACATGGAAAAGCTGTAATAGTGTTTTTTTTATCAAAGAGTGTTGTTTTTCTAATGTAAACTCTGATTGGGTTTACATGTTTACACACACGCACACACACACGCACACACACACACACACACTCACACACACACATACACACACACACACACGCACACACACAAACACACACACACACACACACGTTCACTCATATACATATTGTGTGTGTGTGTGTGTGTGTGTGTGCTTACGTGATACGATATTTTTTGGATGTTCCCAAGTCTTATCAAAATATTATTATCATCATTAACCACCAGTCTTGCATTTAATCATTCAAAGTGAAACAGCCGATGTGTAAGTAAAAGGCGGGAAATTTCCAAAGACTTGTAAAAATGTTTTCCTCCTCATCTGATCAGTACATCTTTTCCAAGAACTCTACATATCATTATCAAACAAGTATCAAACCGAAGTCCATAATGATGTAGATTCCCAATTTTTTATCCTTTGATTATATTGATATTTTTTTTTCATTTTTCTTTTATTTCTGAAAGGAGTCTAAAAATCAAACCGGGAGATGCAAGGACTTCAGAAGCGCCGTTGTTGAGTTCCAATATTTTTCCATGTTCATCTTCGGTGATTTTTTTTTTTTTTTCATATTTTCCTTATTTTTTATGGAATTCGTTAGTTTATTTAGCTGGTGTATGATTATATATATATATATATATATATATATATATATATATGTATATGTATAAAGAAGTATGTGTGAAGTAAAAAAGAAAAGGAAGAGGAATAATGGTGATGATGATAATAATGATAATGGTAATAATTTCATGATGATGATAATGATGATGACGATGATGATGCTGGTGAAGATGGTGATGGTGGCGATGATGATAGTTATAATAGTAGTAGTAATAATAATGATAATAATAATAATAACAACAACAAAGATTATGAAAATGGTGATAATAACAATAATAGTAATGATAAGTGAACAAACAATGCATATGCAAATAGACCAATAAAACAAGTGAATATAAAAACAACTGAAAATCAAAACAAATTAATAGAAAAAAAATCAAAACAAATGAATATAGAGAGAAATGAAAATCAAAACAACTGAAAATTAAAAAAAAAGAAATTCAAAACAAATATATATAAAAAGAAAATCAAAATATAAAATATTTTTTTTTAGGGTATTTCACCTTTCAATTAATTTTAACCCAATGCTTTTAATTCTTGATCACCAGAAAAAAATGGTCATAAACAAACAAGCAAACAAGAAAGGTAAACAACCCAAACGGACTCAAATATTCCATTCATAAAAGCAACTCTGTTTACACTTAACAAAATCATCAATACCTGTCGCCTTTTGGAAATTATCGCGTGAATAATATATAGTGCAATATGCAAATTGCATTAGGCATCATTCAGCCAAAATTCCCCAAAGTAACTATTTGTAAATAATGATCTCAATGTTTTCAAGTTTAATAACGTGTTTTGATCATGTTAAAGGGGAATGATTACCGAATGTCATCTAAGATTTAGTTTTATTTGCATATTTGTTTATTCATGTATTTATTGTTATTATATATATATATTATGTATCTATTTATTTATTAAAGGTTAGCTTTTTATGTCTTATATTTAATATTCATTTTGGCAAAATGATGCTTGAGTATTTTAGAAATACAGACTTACTGTATCTCTAAATGTATCACTTTTTGTAAGACAGTCTGATCAACATTAAAAAACAAACAAACAAATAAAAATAATAAGATAAGATAAAAAATAAAAATCTCGACATCACAATAACCCAAAATTTTATCCCGATGCAATATTTCGATTTACGTGTTTACTTCACAAACGTAATTTTCGTAAACAATCAAGTACCTGCGAGGTCATTTGCGTAACACGCAGCTTTGCATTGGTTTTATAAAGTAACATTTTGTAAAATTCTTGTACTGAACGATAACTATGCAAATTAACCAGAGACCTCAGTACATTTACGAATTACCAGTTAATTTCTTCCATGAAAGGTGATATAAATAGCTAATTGGAGATTGTTATACACCCATATACACTGAAGAAAGTATTGGGGGAGGATTGTGACATAGAGGGTCTTATTAGTTTCCTTAGGGAGACTAATGTTTTCAATAAAATTTGATCATGCTTAATGTTTATGCAATAATTTTATACACTTAGAGCATACTATTTAAGCTTTGATTTTTTAATATATTTATTGTTATTTGTAAGATAAATAGATATATAAAATAATTGAGAGTTGAAATAATCAATAAATCATTGTTAGACATGTATATTAATTGTATGATCTAAAGTTGTTCAGATTAATTTTAACGAAATATTGCCTCTATTAAATTTCGATTTCCAAAAGCCATTTCATCAGTATATATGTGACGTATTTTCCAGCTTTTTTCATAACATATTTACCTTCATTTTGCTCAGCCTGATGTCAAAAGCTTCTTTCATCTTGAGTCTCCTCTTCCTCGTGTTTAAGAAAGAAAGCAAGGAAGGCAATAAGCCAAAAGAAAGAAAGAAAGAAAAAGGAAAACAATGTTTAGAATAAGCAGATATAGAAGTTCAAAATTTATCTTTCCTTCAAACATATCTACACGTAATCTACACCAAACAGATGTAGCCACAATGTAAAAAAAATAATAATAATAATAAATAAATAAAAGATATAAAAATAAAGTATTCATAAATTATCAAATATTCATGTGACAAGACATTATATAGACGACGCGTTATTAACATATCTAGTTAAAGTCACTGGGAACCCAAAGAGTTTTACGCAAACAAACCGGTTTTACATCAAGGCATAAGAAACGACTAAATTTCCCTTCATTCTGATAAACATTCGTTAATTTGTTTGCCTCTATATGTCTAATTTTATTCATTTTATTTGGTGGTAAGATTACACAATATGACTGTAATTTTCGAATGATTTTTTTTTTTCGTTTTTTTTTTCTTCTTTTTTTTGTCTTGTATTGTTTCGTTTCGTCACCAACAGGTTATTTTTTCATCGTCGTTTCCTTTCTTTTCCATGGAGACGACCTCGCTTCTGTTGCAAACCTCTCATCTTACGCAAGAGATTAAAAAAAAAGTAAAAAAAAAAAAAAACGAAAAAAAGGCAAAAGTGATTATTAACAATGAAGTAATCAGTTTTGCAAAACTTGGGAAAACTTAATAAGCCAATGTCGGAATTTGTGAAAAATGCGAAGGCGAAGATTTTAGAAAAGAGAGAAGAAGAAGGAGAAGAAGAAGAAGAGAGAGAGAGAGAGTTCCAAATTTAAAGAGAGACACAAAAAAGAAAGGAAGAAAGACAGATAGATAAAGAGATAGATCAATAGATAAATAAAAACATAGATAGATAGACAGATAAATATATGAATAAATAGATAACCAGATTAATAAATGAATAGAGAAAGAGAGAAGGAGAAAGAAAAAGAAAAAGAGAGAAAAAGAAAAAGAAAAAGAGAGATAGAAAGAAAAAGAGAAAGAAAGAAAAAGAGAGAAAGAGAAAGAAAAAGAGAGAGAGAAAGAGAAAGAGAGAGATTAGTAAAGGAGACAAAAACACACACACACACACACACACCTTGTATCCAAAAGACTATCTCTCTCTCCTCATGCTGACCACGCGAAGGAAATAATCCCTCAACCCATGTATGCGCTGCTCATTAATTATGCCAGACCACACTCACACCTCATTAACTATGTCTCCTAATTTGCATACATGATCTGCCTCACAACACATACTTATAGGGCGAAACACACGTAGACACACAGACACAAAGAAACATATATACGTTAGATATGACAAGGGTTTTAACTCAGCAGAATATAAATCTTTTTACTCATTAATATGCATAAGACTTTTTTTTCTCTTTTTTTTCTTCAGCTGGAATGATAAAGTGAAGATTATTGAGATTTGTGTACTTTCTCACTTTTTTTTTTTTTTTTTTTTTTTTTTTTTGCACGTTCGTTGAGAAAATTATGGTTGTAGTTTTGTGTTACAATTTTTTTTTCTTTCTTTGCCTTTTTTCAACAATTTTTTTCTTCTTCATCCACATCTTCATTTTCTTAGTCTTCCTCTTCTTTTTTTCCCTTCCTCTTCCTCTTCTTCATCATCATCTTCTTCCTCTTCTTTTTTTCCTTCCTCTTCCTCCTCTTGTCCCTCTTCTTGTTTTTATCATCATCTTCTTCCTCCTCCTCTGCTTCTCTCTTCTTCACTTCTTCTTTTCTTTCTTCTTCTTTTTTC
>NC_051389.1:58241374-58246990 GCF_015228065.2 Penaeus monodon | reverse complement strand
ACGATGACGTTTGCATGACTCGTTTGCATGACTCGTCGGCTTTTGGGCGCTTCTGCCGGAGGTGAGGTTTGAACCAGATGTGTATATATGGAGACGTAGGTAGCCGGGGGGAGGGAGAGTGCCGAGCTCAGCGTGCGAAAATGTCACACTTCGGGATTTGATGCCTGCATGATGTGACTGCATGACTCCGGGGCTGGAATGTTACCGCCAGTCACGTCCTGGTGGTGTGACGTGACGGGGATCTTGACTCATAACGGAATGCCGTTCTTAGCCCCCCCTCTCCTCCCTCTCTCCCTCCCCTCCCCTACCCCCAATACATCATGGCAACTCGGATGATTAAAATAAAATAAAAAAATAGATAATAATATATCGGATCCCTTATGTTATAACCCCGCTACCCCTTCTCCCCACTCCCCCCTCTCCTCCCCACCCTACGTAACCCCCCTCACCCCCACCCCCCACCCCTACCCCCCTGCGACATGCACCGCCTCGGCGACGCAGACGACACGCGGCACGCAAGCACGGACGCACGAATGCAAGTGTCAATCCGCCCGCAAACACGCCCCTTAATCGGCTCTCAAGATGAAAAGGGGGGCTGACCCGATGACCTTCTTGGCCTTTGACCTTAGGACGCTCACGGGTGCCTTGTGAGAGCGAGATGGTGCCTTGGCGGAGGACCTGGAGGCTCTCGGGGAGACTATTGATCTGACGGAGGGAAGGACGACCTTGTGCATGCCGAAGATTCACGATGGAGTCTCTCTCTCTCTCGCTCTCGCTCTCGCTCTCTCTCTCTCTCTCTCTCTCTCTCTCTCTCTCTCTCTCTCTCTCTCTCTCTCTCTCTCTCTCTCCTCCCCTCTCTCTCTCTCTCTCTCTCTCTCGCGCGCGCGCTCTCGCTCTCTCGATCTCAATCTCGCTCTCTCTCTCGCTCTCTCTCTCTCCCTCTCCCTCCCCCTCCCCCTCCCCCTCCCTCCCTCCCCCTCTCCCTCTCCTTCTCCTTCTTCCCTTCCTTCCTTCTGCTCCTGTCCGCCTTCCCCTCTCCCCTCTTTCGCGTCTTTTTTCCCCTTCCCCTTCTCTCCACGCTTCTCGCCGTTCTTATTCCTCCTCCCCTTTCTGCTGGCCTCATTTTTCTCTTGTCTTTTCCAACTCCCTCTCTCTTCTTTCCAGCGCTTTTCAATTCTTTTTTATCTTTTTCCCCTTTCTCGTCCTTTCGCCTGCGCGCTTGCTTCTCTTTTCTTTTCTTTCGTTCATTTTTTCTTCCCTCCCTCTCTTTCTCTTTTTTTCTTTTTCCCCCCCTCCTCTCTCTGTCATTTCCCATCCTAACTTCCTCTTCCTCATTTCCCCTCTCTTCTTTTCCCTCCTCTCTCTCTCTCTCTCTCTCTCTCTCTCTCTCTCTCTCTCTCTCTCCCTCTCCCCCCCCCCCTCACTCTCTCTCCCTCTCGCTCTCTCCCTCTCCCTCTCCCTCTCTCCCTCTCCCTCTGTCTCTTTCTCTTTCTCTTTTTCTCACCTCCTTCACCCCCTTTCATTTCCTTCATTTTCATTACTTCAGTCTCCCCCCTCTTTCTTTCCTTCTTCTTCCCCTTTATTTCATTCCTTAAGCCCCCCCCCCGCTCCTTTAATTCCTTCCCTAAATGCCCCCCCCCTTCGTTCCTTTCCTCGAGTCCCCCCCTCCTTCGTTCCTTTCCTCGAGTCCCCCCCCCCTTCGTTCCTTTCCTCGAGTCCCCCCCCCCTTCGTTCCTTTCCTCAGTCCCCCCCCCCTTCGTTCCTTTCCTCGATCCCCCCCCCCTTCGTTCCTTTCCTCGAGTCCCCCCCCCCCTTCGTTCCTTTCCTCGAGTCCCCCCCCCCTTCGTTCCTTTCCTCGAGTCCCCCCCCCCCCCTTCGTTCCTTTCCTCGAGTCCCCCCCCCCTTCGTTCCTTTCCTCGAGTCCCCCCCCCCTTCGTTCCTTTCCTCGAGTCCCCCCCCCCCTTCCCGTTCCTTTCCTCGGTCCCCCCCCCCCTTCGTTCCTTTCCTCGAGTCCCCCCCCCCTTCGTTCCTTTCCTCGAGTCCCCCCCCCCCCTTCGTTCCTTTCCTCGAGTCCCCCCTCTTCGTTTCTTTTCTTCCCATTTTTTCCTTCCCTCCGTTTTCTCCCTGGGATGATGGTGACCGAACCTTGAGGGCCGCTTCGATCGATCTGCTCCCTGTGACTCGGTCCTATTGTATAAGAGTGAGTCCCTCCCCTCCTCCTGCGACTCGATATCAGGCTGTAAGAGCAATCTATCTGGGAGAATCCTGGTAAATGACTCGGACTCCTCCACCCTCCATCCTCCATCCATCCCTTTCCTCCGTTCCTCCTCCCTCTATGAATTCTCATTTGGCAGCGGGGAGGGAGGGAGGGAGGAGGAAGGAGGAAGGAGGAAGGAGGGGCATTCAATCCATCTTCAGCCCTGGGATGAAATCTCTTTTACAGAGTGCAGAGGAAAGGAGAGACGAGGAGAAAGAGAAAGAGAGGAAGAGGAAGAGATGGATAGAGAGAGGGAGAAGAAAAGGAAAATGTTGGAACCCCCGTCTCAAAATGTTTGGTTCCCTCTCCGTTTTCTAGTGATGGAGTCTTGTATTCAACTTGGGTTAACAAAAATTCCCTGGCTATTTTCTACCCTGGATAATTTAAGTCTTTATTTTTTTTTCATCATTCTCTCTCTTGTCGCTGTATTTTTATCCAGGATAAAACACGGACAAGTTCAATAAGGGTTGAAAAATAATGGGGCAACCTCGTAATGGGAATTCTGACCAATCGCGTCGGCACGGGGGCGTGGCCTCGAGCTCCTCCCAGCCAATGGCGTTGGAGGGAGCGCGAGGCCAGAGCCAATCGCACGCCCGGGAAACTAATAAGGCCGGCCTGAACTTCCCAAATTGCTAACATTATTTTTACGGCAGCCCTAATCTTTAATATTTCTGTGCGTGCGGATCCCACAAGCTCAACATCGCTCCCCCAAAGAAGGCGGTGCCATTTACCCTCGGATTTGGGGATTTTCTCTATAGGCTCTCGGCGGGGGTCAGGCGCGAGTTATGCTAGAGATAGAGGCACAGGGAAATGGGGGGAAGTGGGGAGTATATGGGAAGTTGCAGCCCTATAGATTTTCCTCCCTCAGAGACCAAATTCTCTTGCTACAGAGGAACTCATAATTCTAATAACTTCATCGTGGAAAGTTCGAGGCAAGGGACGACGCACGCATCGATCAGACGTAGTTGCCATGGTAACGAGGACGCCACGGGAGGGGGAGGAGAGGGAGGGAGAGAGAGAGGGAAGGGGGGGGAGGAGATTGGAAGGGAGTAGGGGGTTGGGGGGAGGGAGAGGAGAGGGCGGAGGGGAGGGAGTCCCGGTAACCAAGACCAATTTGATCCCAGCGCTCAGAAATTGGATCCCAACTTCAGGCGCGTCGGGTGCTGCTGCTGCTGCTGCTGTGATGACGACCACGATGACGACTCGAGGTTGTCGTCGCCCGGGGGGAAATGGGCGGGTGATGGTGGTCTTTTTCGCTTTTTATTATTCTCTCGTTTTATTTCTCTTTTCTCTTTGCGTTCGTTTTTTTTCTCTTTCACTTGCTCTTGCTCTGTCACTTTCTTTCTCGTTCTCTCATTTCTTTCTCTTTTTCTCATTTCTTTCTCGTTTTCTTTCTCTCTCTCTGTGTCTCCCTCTCCCTCTCTCCATCTCCGGCTCTCCATCTCCCTCCCTCCCTCCCTCTCTCTCCTCCCCTCTCCCTCCCTCCCTCCCTCCTCGTCTGTCAATCTCATTTCCTCCCTCCCATTTTTCCTCCCTCTTCCCCATCCCCTCCCCTCCCTCTTCCCCTCCCCTCCCTCTTCCCCTCCCCTCCCTCATCCCCACCCTCCACCCCCTCCCTTCACCCCCCCCATCAACTGCTTTCTCTCCCGCGCCCACAAGAGAAGAGAGAGAGAAGTTTCACGGCTCGGAAGTTGGGGCACCGGCGCATGCTTTTAGAAGTTATTACACCCTGCCGCCGGCAAGTTGCACTCTGCCACTCTGGAGTTGTTGCTTGCAATTTTTAAGGGGAGGGGAAGGGGGGGGAGGGGTAGGTAAGGTAGGGGTTTGGGGTTCGTTGGGGGGGGGTAGGAAGGAAAGGGGGGGAAGGGGTGGGGGATGGGAAGGGGAAGGAGAGGGGAATAGGAAGGGAGAGAGGAGGGAGGGGAGGAGAGAAGAAGGTGGGGGTTGGTGGGGGAGAAGGGGGGGTGTTGGGGAAGCAAAGGAGAATGAGTGGTGGGGAAAGGGTGTGGGGGAGTAAGGAGAGGGAGCTAAGAGTGGGATTGGAAAGCGTGGGGTAGGGAGAGAGGGCGAGGTAGGGGTGGGGAGGGAGAAAGGGGGTAAGGAGAGAGTGGAAGGGAGAGAGAGGGAGAAGGGGGATGAAAGGGGGGAGGGAGAGGGAGAGAGAGAGGGGGAGGGAGAGGGAGAGAGAGAGAGGGGGAGGAATATGGCATTTGTGTCATCTCTAAGCCCAAGTTTTCAGACGCTGAATGCCAGCTTGGACCTTTTCATGCCAAGTTGCAGAGTTCGTGCATATTTTGGGCCCCATTTCAAAAATAGAGAAATGTGACTTCGCTGCATCGGCCTCTGAAGGGTTGGTAGCCCTGGGAGCTCTGCAGTCGTGGCTGGGCATCCCCCTCCCCCCTCTCTTTCCCCTCCTCCCCCTCCCACACTCCCCCCTCTCTTTCCCCTCCTCCCCCTCCCACACTCCCCCCTCTCTTTCCCCCCTCCCCCTCCCACACTTCCCCCACCTTCCTCTTTCCCAACTCCCTCTTTCTGTCTCCCACTCCCTCATCTGTGCCACTCCCACCCTTTTAATGCTCCCTCTTTCTTCACCTCTCCCTCCACCTCTCCCTCCTTCGCCCACCTCTCCCTCTTTCGCCCACCTCTCCTTCTCCTCCCTCCTTCCCCACCTCTCCCTCTTCTCCTTCCTTCCTCCCCACCTCTCCTTCTTCCCCCCTCCTTCCCCTTCTTCCACCCCACCTTCCCCACCTCCCCATTTTCCCCCACCTTCCCCCCACCTCCCCCTCCTTCCCCTCTTCTCCTCCCACCTTCCCCACCTCCCCCACCTTCCTCACCTCTCCCCCCCCCACCTTCCCCACCCCACGGCTTCTGTATTTCGTAATAGAAATCGAGATGATGTATTCGAAAAGCACTTTTTATTACCATCTTTGACCGTGATGAAATATACGTGTGATTAAACACTTGCTGTCCTTTCCGATCGAAGCTGTTTTGATGATAAGCATTAATTGCATTCTCTCTCTCTCTCCTCTCTCTCTCTCTCTCTCTCTCTCTCTCTCTCTCTCTCTCTCTCTCTCTCTCTCTCTCCCTCTCCCTCTCTCTCGCTTTCTCTCTCTCTCTCTCTCTTTCTCTCTCTCCTTTCTCTTTTTCTCTCCCTCCCTCCCACCCTCCCTCCCTCTCCCTCCCTCCCTCCCTCCCTCTCCCTCCCTTCAGTGTAAGCACATGTATGTATGCACGCATGCATATACATAAGTACACATACGTACGTGTAACCACCAGTTTTATGATTTAAATCAAATACTGTCGGTTTCTTATTTTTTTTTTATATCTGTTATTTATTTTTATATTCTGCTTTTTTATGA
>NC_051389.1:58238876-58241274 GCF_015228065.2 Penaeus monodon | reverse complement strand
ATGAAAGATATAAAGAGAGGAGAGAGAGAGAGAGAGATCGAGAGAGAGAGTGAGAGGAGAGAGAGAGAGAGAGAGAGAGAGAGAGAGAGAGAGAGAGAGAGAGAGAGAGAGAGAGAGGGAGAGAGAGAGAGAGTTCTTTCCAATTAGAGAGCGAGGGAGAGAGACTCCGCCCTTGTCGGTCAGCGCTCGGCATCAAAGTCCCCCGATCTCCACCAGGAACTAATATCACCTTAAGAATTCACTTACACAGTGCCAGTGCCAGTGCCATGATCGACGACGTCCCTCCGGCGGCACTAGTGCCTACTTCCCATCACGCTGTCGAGGGAGCAAGGTTGCATCAGCGTCCTTAAATGTCACTAAAATACATATGAGCCTTCAAATCCGGGCAAGTCGTGGAAACAGCAACGCATAAACTGGCTTCCTGAACAACCCCGGGAATCGTTCAACCTTGTTTACCTGTTTTGATTTATTCCTTTTGATATTTTCCTTTTGAAAAATACTGTCTACATATCCTGCTGGTATTCTATATTCCTAATGTATTAGTTGGTTATATATATATATATATATATATATATATATATATTTATATATATATATATATATATATATATATATATATATATATATATATATATATATATCATACTTTTTCCTTATTCTCTTCTTTTTCCTCTTCCTCCTCCCCCTACTTCTCTTCTTCCTCCTCCTCCTCTTCTTTGTCTTCCTTCTCCTCCTCTTCTTCGCCATCTCCTCCCCTTCCTCCTCCTGTTCCTCCTCTTCTTCCTCCTCCTCCTCCTATTCTTCAATATCTTCATCATCGTTACCATCATTATTATCACCACCACCATCATCATCATCATCACCATCATCATCATCATCATCATCATCATCATCACCACCACCACCACCACCATCACCACCACCACCAACACCACCACCACCATCATCACCATAAGAAAGAAAACATAAATGAAATACCCCAGTAGTGACCCCTCCCCCCCCCCCCCCCCAACCCCCCCCCTCCACCCCCCCCCAAAAAAAAAAAAAAAAAAAAAAAAAATTTGCTTTGAATATTGGCATGATGGTATTTGCGGTGTTTTTGTCATATTTATCCTCATTATTTGTGTGAGTCATTTATGCTTGTGCGCAAACAAGTTAAGAGTGATTATTACTCTTTTTTTTGTCGTAGTATAAATATGGAAAACTATTTTGATACGTTTTATAGTTTTTTTTTTTTTTTTTTTTTTTTTTTTTTTTTTTTGTGATATTGTTATTAGTACTATACTTCTGTTATTATTGATATTGTTGTTTGTCTCTCTCTCTCTCTCTTTCTTTCTTTCTCTCCTGTCTTTCTCTGTCTGTCTGACTGCCTTTTTCTTTTTCTCTCCCCCCCCATCTCTCTCTTCCTATTTCGCTCTCTGTCTTTCTCTCTCTCTCTCTCTCTCTCTATCTATCTATCTATCTATCTATCTATCTATCTATCTATGTCTCTTTCTTTCTCATCCTCCTTCCCTCTCTCTCTCTCTCTCCTCTCTCTCTCTCTCTCTCTCTCTCTCTCTCTCTCTCTCTCTCTCTCTCTCTCTCTCTCTCTCTCTCGCTGCCTCTGTCTCTGTCTTATCTCTCTCTCTCTCTCTCACCATCAGAAGAAAAGAAGAAGAAGAGGAAGAAGAAGAAAAAGAAAAAGAAGAGGAAGAAGAAGAAGCAGAAGAAGAAGAAAAGGAAGAGGAGGAAGAAGAGGAAGAGAAAGAAGAAAAAGAAGAAGAAAAAGAAAGGAACACGAGGAGGGAAAGATATCTGAAAATCCATCAGAAGAAGAAGAAGAAGAAGAAGAAGAAGAAGAAGAAAACGTAAGAAAAAACAGTAAGTTATATATAAGTTTTTTTTTTCTTTTTTTCTTCTTCTTTTTTTTATTAAATTTATGTACACATCGAGATGACAGACGAACGGCGGAGAAAGGAGGAAGTTAGAATAAAGGTAAGAATGAGGGAAGATGAAAATTACGAATAGGAAAAGGGTTGACTTGAAAGGATTGCAAAGAAAAAAAGGAAATAAATAGGGGGAAAGAAACAGTAAAAGAGCGAGTGAAGGAGGGAGAGGGGGGTAAAAGAGAGAGAGAGAGAGAGAGAGAGAGAGAGAGAGAGAGAGAGAGACGAGAGAGAGAGAGAGAGAGAGAGAGAGAGAGAGAGAGAGAGAGAGAGAGAGATAAGAGAGAGAGAGAGATAAGAGAGAGAGAGAGAGAGAGACAGACAGACAGACAGACAGAGTAGTAGTAAGAAAACAAGAAAGAGAAAAAGAGAAAACAAATGCTTTACAAGGAAACCAACAATCAAACAGATGCTAATAACACCTTAGGCGGACTTGAAGTTAATTCATTTTGGTGTAAAATCACAATATTAAA
>NC_051389.1:58226376-58233876 GCF_015228065.2 Penaeus monodon | reverse complement strand
GTCTCTGTCTATTTGTCTGTCTGTCTGTCTATTGCCTGTATGTCTGTCTGTCTGTCTCTGTCTATTTGTCTGTCTGTCTATTGCCTGTATGTCTGTCTGTCTGTCTCTGTCTATTTGTCTGTCTGTCTGTCTGCCTGCCTGTCGGTCTGCCTGTCTGTATTTCTGACTGCCTGTCTGTCTGTCTGTCGGTTTGGTTCCACACACACACACACACACACACACACACACACACACACACACACACACACACACACACACACACACACCACACGCACACGCACACACACAGAGTCTAAATAACATTATAAATATATTTTCCCAATCCCTTTTGGGGTACATATTTTTATTTACAAAAATATTAATATTATATTAATGATAATATCACTTGCTATCATAATTATTACTACATTTTTGTTTTTCAAATATTAGAGTAATATGTTTCTAGGTTTAGTAAATAATTCTTTTCATTTCTAATTTTTTTTTTCAGAATCATCAAATTTATATAATTATGATATAACAGTATACTTTCCGATTGTCGTTATTAATGATGTAACACTAAGTAATCTTAATATTTCTAAAGCGTCCATAAAAATGTGTTGTAATATTTTTATTTCTTTTTTTTTGCGTTTCATATAGTGCATATCAACTTTCGTTCTGTTTCCGTCTCGAGAATAAAAAAAAAATAAAAAAATAAAAAAAAACAAGCCAAAGTCGAAGCTAAGTGAAAGAATTCGAAGGAGTGATTGGCAAAGTCTCATCAATTCCCTGTTGAATTTGTTCGAATCCTTCGCTCTGCCTTTTTTTTTTAAGTTATTCGGTTACGATTTATCGATTCTCTCTATTTTCGGTGTATATATACATACATACATGCATACACAAACACACATGCATATGGAACACGCACATAATATACGTGTGTCGACAGATTTCTTAATCCGTCTTCGACAAAGGAGGCGTTCGTGTACGCATGCGGACAATCTCACCATATTTTGAATGTGTTAAAACGGACGAACGATTATATATCCGAAGAAATAAAAGAAAGAACGAAGACATTAAAACAATAGATAAAAGGAAAATTGGAAGAGAACCAGAGAAAAGAGAAAATAAGGTAAACATAATGTCGATGGAAAATTACTTGTTTCAGTTCTTGGAATATTTATAATTTCAGTCGTACCTCTGGCAAGAAGCATTTATTATCTGGCTCTTGAGTAAATGTATATAATTTATTTATCATTTTATCGTATTCATTTATATCATCTATTCATTTTTGGACATGGCTTAGTAAACAGTCTCTCTATTGTCATTCCTCATCAAATCATTTTATTCATAAATTATGAAAAGGGTTAAGAGTTTGTTGAAGAAAATATAAAATACATTTTTTAATCATTTAATTTTCGTAATGTAACTCACTAAGGTATTGTGTTGTTGCTTTTTTAACGGTAAATATTCCATTAATTATCTTATACTTACCAAAGAAAACACACACACACACATACACACGTGTGTGTGTGTGTGTGTGTGTGTGTGTGTGTGTGTGTGTGTGTGAAAGATGACTGCAGACTCCGTTGCACTTGAACATTCAGTTGCTTAAAACTACACTTGCAACATTCGTTATTAGACTATGCAACAATCCAGAATCAAGAAATAACGACTCTTTTTTATTCACATACATCTTGTTAAGATATATACATTCTGAATCTAATTACGTCATGTAACTTTCTATTTATTAATCTGTTATTGATATTAAACTACTGTTAATCGTCATTAATATCATTAATATTATCATCATTACCATAATAATTAATATAATTCCCATAATAACTACTAAAATTCCCATAATAATTATTATCATTTCCATAATAATTATTATCATTAGTGTCATCCATATCACCGATGTCATTACTTTTATTATTATTATCACCATCATAAACATTTATCGCTTTTTTAATTCCTCCTTCTTCTTCTTTCTTAAGATATTAATAAATTTCTAATCACATTAATAACAATAATTTTCAATAAAAAAAAAAATCCTATACTTGATATCGAGATATTTTCGATAAGCTTAATATCAATCAGTTAATTACAAAAAAAAGATAATAATAATAATAATAATAATGATAATAATAATAAATAAATAATATTAATAGTAAATATTACTTCCTTATCGTTAATTCAGTTTATTGGTTCATTACCTAGAGGTCCTTGTGATAAATGTAGATCGTAATAAAGAGTATAATTGATGCGTTTCAGTTGTACCTTAGTGATATATTTTTTATAATTTTTTGTTTATTTATTTATTACTTATTTATTTACTTTTTTTTTTTTTTTTTTTTTTTTTTTTTGTCTGTCTTGTGAAGTTATTCTTTTCAATCAAAATTGATGCCTTGTAATGTTGTAGCTTCGTGTTAGATTTCACAGAAACGCGTGAATTAAATCTATTGCTTTATGTGAAGTTATCCATTCTCATCTATACCTTATTTTACTATTATATTTTGTCTTCTTTCCTTTCCTCTTCTTCTTCTGCTTCACTTCACTTCTTTTCTTCTTCTTCTGCTCCTTCTTCTTTTTCCTCCTCCTCCTCATCTTTTTCTCCTTTTCCTTCTTCTTCTTTTACCATTTTGCTCTTTTTCTCCTCCTTTTTTTTCTTGTTTCTCTACCTACTTTTATCTTCCGCTTCTTCCTTTTCTTTCTCTTCCTGTTCTTCATCTCCTTTCTCTCATTTACTCTTTCCTTCTTCCTTTTTCTCATTTTTCCCTTCTCTCCTTCCCTTCTTCTCTCTTATCTTTTTTACTCTTTTCTTTCTTCTTATCATTCTCCTTCGTGATACAGATAATGGAATAAAACAAGAAAAGAGCAAAGAACGAAGGTAAGTGAAAGAAAGAGGAAATAAATAAGGCTTTAAAATAATTTCAAAATCTCTTCATAATTTTCAAAATCTCTTCATAATTTTCAAAATCTCTCATAATTTCAAAATCTCTTCATAATTTTCAAATCTCTTCATAATTTTCAAAATCTCTTCATAATTTTCAAAATCTCTTCATAATTTTCAAAATCTCTTCATAATTTTCAAAATCTCTTCATAATTTTCAAAATCTCTTCATAATTTTCAAAATCTCTTCATAATTTTCAAAATCTCTTCATAATTTTCAAAATCTCTTCATAATTTTCAAAATCTATTCATAATTTTCAAAATCTCATAATTTTCAAAATCTCTTCATAATTTTCAAAATCTCTTCATAATTTTCAAAATCTCTTCATAATTTTCAAAATCTCTTCATAATTTTCAAAATCTCTTCATAATTTTCAAAATCTCTTCATAATTTTCAAAATCTCTTCATAATTTTCAAAATCTCTTCATGCTTGTCATTAAATATATAATGAATTCACAAAACAAAAATTATTTGATATTAAAACGATCCACTAATAAAAAATATAGTAATAATAATAATAATAATAAATAGATAAATAAATAAATAAATAAGATTAATAAAATAAAAAAAGAATCACCTACAAATCAAAATAATAATTAAATATATTACTGTAAAAAAAAAAAAAAAAAAATCGGTGAAAAAACTCTGTGAGTAATTACAAATGTAAGTCAAAGTAAATAATAAAAAATAAAGAAATAATAATAATAATAATAACAATAATAATAATAATAATAATAAAAGTAAAAAAAAAAAAAAAAAAAAAAAAAAAAAAAGTAGGCCAAAGTGAGTCATTAAAAAGAAAAGAAAAGAAAAAGCAAGTAGGTGAGTAATTATAAATAAGTCATAGTAAGTAATATAAATTAAATTTAAGTAAATAAGTAAATATAAGTAAGGTAAAAATATATAAAAATATATAAGTCCAAGTAACTAGTAAAAAGATAAATACAAAAATAAGTAAATATAAGTAAGTCAAAGTAAGTAATAAGAAAGTAAAAAAAAAATAAGTAAATACAAGTAAGTCAAAGTAATAATAAAGTAAAAAAGTAAGTAAATATAAGTAAGTCAAAGTAATAAGAATAAAAAAAATAAGTAAATATAAGTCAAAGTAATCACAAATAAGTCATGATTTTTATCTTTAGTTTTATTGTTTTTATTATTTATTATATTTACTTATTTATTTATTTACTAATTTATTTGATTATTTGTTTATTTATTTATTCATTTATTGTTTGCTTATCTGTTTATTTGTTTATTTGTTTGCTTGTCTGTTTGTTTATTTATTTATTTTCTTCCTTTTTATTTATTATTCATTCACTCATTTATTTACTCTTTTATTTATTTATTTACCTCTTTATTTACACATTTATTTATTTGTTTGTTTGTTTGTTTACTTATTATTATTATTTCTTTTTTATCGTGGATTTCTGGAGTTTTCTTGTGTAAATGAAAGTATAGCATGATAAAGTGACATTTTAACAACGATTATATTGATAATAGTGAAAAGAAGAAAAAGAAATAAGAGAGAAGAAAAGAAAGAAAAGGAAAAGGAAGAAAGTTAAAATACAGAAAAGGAAGAAAAAAAACAAGAAAAAATTTAAAAATCAAAGAAAAAGAGGAAGGAAATATTTTTTTTTTATAAAAAAAAAAAGGACACAGAAAAAAGACAAAAAATAAATTTTAAAAAAAGAAAGACAAAACAAAATCAAGTAAATAGTAACAAGAAAATAAACACAAGAATAACAGAGAAAATTTAAAAGGCTTTCTTGGTTAGTTTCATAGGGGGGAGGGGATACAGTACTTGAAAAAGGGCGCACGCACCGTAGAATTTTTGTATGTTAAGCTTCATCATCGCGCTGTATGGTGTGTATGAACCGATGTGTGAATGTGTTTCTTTGTCTGTATTTATTCGTGTATAGTTTATTGTATACACCCTACAGTATATGAATGTGTGTGGTGTGTGTGTGTGTGTTGTGTGTGTGAATATATATGTATACACACACACACACACACACACATACACACACACACACACACACACACACACACACACACACACACACATATATATATATATATATATATATATATATATATATATATATATATATATATATATGCACATATTCACACACACACACATATATCAGACATCTTTCACCATCCACGGCGGTCAAATGTCAAAGTGTGACATTTCCTTTCCGTATTACAGTCTTAACCAGTAAAACAAAATTACTCAAAGTAAAAAGAGAATTAAACATACCTTCTCAATGCATATAAAACATTCACTTGTCCGCCACATTACAAGAAAATAAAAGGGGGTTACACAAAAGTCCACATCATTTCGGCTTACTTGAGGCCCATCCAAACCCCCATCGATCCATGGTAATTACTGCCACCGTTATGTAACACTGTGTCTGCTTGTTAATGTCGCCGGCAGGTAATTTGAGCAACATTAAACAGCATTGTCTGGCAGTTGAAACGACGTGCTTAAACCGTCCTCTGGCTTATCGTAACGGTCCCTGTCTCGCTACTGACTGGACGGCGAATCACCCCATTGGACGGTTGGAATGTCTCCGTGGCCAATCAGGATGAAGCTCCCATAAACCGTTATGGAACGTTGTAACGTGTTTCTGCAGAAGAGTTATAGACGCGTACGGGGCTTGTTGGCGATTAACAACTGTTTATTGGGTGTTGGGTGGGGGGGGGGATGTGTTCTTCTCTTGTAAGAATATAGAAGATGCGGAGATATACTTAGAAGCTGAGATATATCTTATTTACTGTAGGTTGTTTTAATTCATTTGGTGGACCGGTTAAGGCACCGCCTTCCTACACGAAAGATTAAAAATGAAATTGAATTGATGGTAATGATAGTAATCATGGTAATGTATGAAGGAAGGAATAAATGGATAATGATAAAATAGATATAATTTAAAATCGAAAGTTCGAATTTAAAAAAAAAAAAAAAAAAAAAAAAAAAAACATACCGGGTTGTGCAGCAGTAGAAAGGGGCGGTCTCTGCGTGTCATGTCTGATTCCCAGGACACATGCAATATTGCAAGTAAGTCTGCGGGAGAGATTAGGAAATATATTCATTGTTCTGTCGAGAGTGATTTGCTTTTTGAGTCGAGTCAGCCGTGACAGGTTATTTTCCACGCGATCTCTCTCTCTCTCTTTCTCTCTCTCTCTCTCTCTCTCTCTCTCGCTCTCTCTCTCGTTCTCTCTCTCGCTCTCTCTCTCTCTCTCTCTCTCCTCTCCTCTCTCTCTCTCTCTCTCTCTCTCTCTCTCTCTCTCTCTCTCTCTCTCTCTCTCTCTCTCTCTCTCTCTCGTTTATCTTCTCCTTCGACTTCTTTATCCTTCTTCACCATCTATTTCTTCACATTCATCGTCTTCCTCCACTCCTCCTCCTCATTGTCCTCATCTTTCCCTCTGTCTTCTACTTCCTCCTCTTCTCCTTCCTCTTCCTCCTCTCCTTGCTTCAAGACTACCACCTACCGTCAAAAAAAAAAAAAAAACACAACTGCGTCTCTACATCCCCATCTTTTCATTTATACCTGTTATTCCACCCTTTATCTTCACCGATGTACTTATTCCCCATTCTTCATCTATGCATTTCATTCTCTGCGTCGCCCTAAACCCTCATGCCATTAATTATCTACCCTAATATTCCCCTTTTACATACTAAAGGGTTCCCTGCACATCCTTACACACACACAGTGGTAATATCTCCTGCTGTGTTATTTCGTGTGGGGAATTCTTTATGGGTGTTTTTCTCATTATTGTGTGTGTTTTTTTGTGAATTGTGTTTCGCTTAATTTGCTGGTGAATGTTGCTTTCATTACCTTTTTTATGTTGTTTTTATTTTTATTTATTTATTTTTTTTTTTTTATCTTTTTATCTATTATTATTTTTTTTATAATGTTTTCGATTTTTTTTTTTTGTCAGGTGGTAAAATCTGTTTAGATCCATTGTTAATGCGTTATATATATTTTTTTTTTCTTTTTTTCTTTTTTCCGTTTTTCTTTTTTCTTTTTTTTTCTCTTTTTTCTTTCTTTCTTTTTTTTTCTTTTTCTTTTTTTTTTTACTGAACATGTTTATAGGTAGATAGATAAATATTTAAATTGATATTTAGATAATTAAGTATTTACAGATATATATATATATATATATATATATATATATATATATATATATATATATATATATATATATATAGGTAAACACTTAGACATCAAAGGGAAGAACAGAAATAGACTGATAGATAGACAAATAGATAGACAGATAAAACTCGAAATTCCAGAAGGGAAAAGAGAGACATTAACCCAATCGCCACGTTTGGCAAGAATACATGCCATGCCCACTGTAACACAGGTTTATTTATGGTATTTACACATAGATGGCTCTACAAGTGCTTAGTCATCAAGAGTCACTTATTAGTCCTACTTTCTCACCTGTTTACCCTTTTTCCTTGACTTTTGGAAAGATTTTTGATATTTCAGTTTAAATTTACAGATTTAATAATATTTAATAATCATAATAATAAAATATACATATATATATTATTAGGAAAACT
>NC_051389.1:58218876-58223876 GCF_015228065.2 Penaeus monodon | reverse complement strand
ATCTAATTTATCATACTTCATCTATCGTATTAAAAATCATATTCCTTTTTTTTTCTTCAATGTACATCTGTTTTTTCTTCGGTACATCTGTTTTGCTGTACCTTTCCACCATAGATTCTTTTTATATCACTATATACATTATTTTCTTATCACTAAATACGATGCGTCTTATCGTAATCACTTGCTATTTTACAGTCACTCTGATATTTAACATGAATTAAATAATATTAATAATGATGATGATGGTGACGATGTTGATAGTGATGATAATAATGATAATGATAATAATAATGATAATAATAATAATAATAATAATAATAATAATAATAATAATAGTAATATTAATAATAATGATGATGATGATCATGATATTGTTAGATGCTAAATGTTAATGTTAATGTTTAATGAAAATAATGATAATTAATAATGACAGTTAATGATAGCAATAATAATAATAATAATAATAATAATAATAATAATAATAATAATAATAATAATAATAATAATAATGATGATAATAATAATAATAATAGAAAAAAATAATAATAATAAAAAAAATAGTAATAATAATAATAACAACAACAATGGTAATGATAAATTAAACATCATAATCAGAACAGTAGTGATGATAATAATAACAACAATAATAATGATGATGATAATAATAATAATAATGATAATAATAATAATAATAATAATAATAATAACAATAATAACAATAGCAATAACAATAATAATGATAATAATAATAGTAATAACAATAATAACTGAAGTATCTTTAAGATATTTTGGAGGTTTCTTTTTTTTCAGAAAAGGTGGTGGAAAATTGGTTTAAAATTTTATACAATTCCCCCGAAGGCGAGTTGGTTTCGATTAAACCAACCTTAGGAATATGAGTAAGGTGAAGAAAAAAATAGAACTTTTTAGCTTGACATTTAGCACAACGTTATTATCAAAAGACATGACAGAACACAGTTGCTTCAAGCACTGCTCACCACAGACAGGTCACAGCGTCATGTCTCTTCTCTGTCAAACAACGACCGTTCCACAGACAAGCACTTTGTTACGGGATCACATGAAGGTCACTCTGTACCCAAAATACATACGCGAGTTTCTTTTCAATCCCAGCGTGTGTATTTGTAACCGTCACTCACAAGTTTGTACACGACAGTCCCATGTTATTTTTCGTACCTAGCTCATGCATACACACTCTCTTCCATATTTAGGATACACTCAATACTATGACTACGAAACACATGCATTAGTACGCAGAGTGGGCGCTAGCTTGTACACGCTCTCGTAGACGTATATGGCAAATGTAAACAAAGGAATAATTGACGTGTTTGTCCTCCTGCGAGTTCAAAATTCTTACATTTCACCATAACTGTGAAATATTTGTATGTCCAAAGACTTATTCCTTCCAAAAAATATATCTTTACAGCTAGCTCAATGAATTCTTTACAACTCGGTAAACGAAGAGCATATTAATTCCTCACCTTTGCTACGAGAACACAATATCATTGATGGTGGTTTTTATACTCTACACAAAAAGTATACACCAGTAACCAAGCATTCACTCCTGCAACATTGACAAAGCATTAGTCAGCAAGATCCAGTCTGTACTTACACACAGCTGAATCCTGAAGATAGGTCAGTAACATTCCAAGCTGAAGTATTTAATAGCTGCATAAAGATTTTTTTTATAACATCATGGCACTCGACAATCTTGAGTATATCGTATTTCTGTGTTTGTGTGTGTGTGTGTGTGTGTGTACGTACATACGTGTGTGTGTCTGTGTGTGTGCTTATTTGTACATGTATATGTGCGTGCATGCATGCGTGCGGACACTGAAAAAAGCATAAATAACGAAACAGATAGAAAGACAGAACGAAAGAACTCGAGAAAAAGATCTCTCCCACTCAACCATCAACCTTCTGCTTTACTCCCAAAGAACAAGGCATCATGACCAGCTTCCACCGAAAAGCCACTAGACTAGAATTCTTTAATACCAGTGGCTATCGACGTGGGATGTGGTCTTTTTATTTATCCATTATTGTCAATGTTATTATTATTATTATTATCATTATTATTATTATTAGTATTATTATTATTATTATTATTATTATCATTATTATTATTATTATTATTATTATTATTATCATTATCATTATTATTATTGTTATTATTATTATTATTATTATTATTATTATTATTATTATCATTATTATTATTTGCGTTCTCTGTTTGTTTGTGTCTGTGTTTGTGTTTGTCTGTCTGTCTTCCTTGTATCTGTTTCTATCTTTGTTTCTCTCTCTTTCTCTCTCTCTCTCTCTCTCTCTCTCTCTCTCTCTCTCTCTCTCTCTCTCTCTCTCTCTCTCTCTCTCTCTCTCTCTCTCTCTCTCTCTCTCTCTCTCTCTTTTATCTATCATCCTGACATCATTCGATCCTCAACAAATACTAGGCGATATAAAACATTAAGAAATTAATACATTACATACAACCTTAATACAAAAAAACAGACAAATAAAAACAAGCATGAACATTCCATAACAAAAAGAATAGAGAGTACACTATATTGAATTAAAAAAAGAGATTAAAAACACTATCTTGATACCATAAGCCAAGAGTGAGCGAAGCTTGAAATTACATTAAAAAAATAAGACGAAAACAAAAACAGGAGTATATCATATTAATAATAACAACAACAACAACAACAGCAATAATAATAATAACAATAATAATAATAATAATAATAATAATAATAATAATAATAATAATAATAATAATAATAATAATAATAATAATAATGATAATAATAATAATAATAATGATAATAATAATAATAACAAAAAAATAAAATAAATCCACGGTCTTTATACCATGAACAGGGAACGAATAGAGCATGATCATTCAATAAAAAAAGATACATCACAATTTTTTTTAAATCAACAAACAAAACAAAACACACACACCATAACCCCCCCCCAAAAAAAAAAAAAAAAAAAAAAAAAAAAAAACTTGGAACCCAATCGAATACCACGACAAAGGAGCGAGTGAGTCTCCACACCACAGAGAGTAGGTACGCGACGCCAGAGGTGAATGTACAACAGCGACCTTGAGACGAAACTTAGCAGAAGGACAGGACGCCAGATTCACACTGTCTGAGCCCGAGAGAGGCACGCACGCACGCACGCACGCACGCACAGGAGAGAGGTGGTGTGCTTGTGGGAAGTTGAGATGAGATAGGAACGTTATTGCTGTTGTTGTTATACTGTGATTATTGTTTTTTATTATTATTATTATTGTTGTTGTTGTTGTTTTGTTATTATTATCATTATTATTATTTATATTATTATTATTATTATTATTATTATTATTATTATTATTATTTTATTATTTATTATTATTATTGTTATTATTATTATATATTTTATTATTATTATTTTATTATCATTATCATCACCATTATTATCAGTAGTTTTAGTATTAGTAACAGTATTATCATTATCATTATCATTGTCGTTATCGTTATTGTTATCATTATAATCATCATCATCCCAGTATTGTTATTATTATTATTATTATTATTATTTTTATTATTATCATTATTATTATTGGAAATTTCTTTACATAGCTTGCTTTTAGCGGGCATAACCGGGTCCATTCTATGGTCCTAGGGTTATGTTGCTTTTACTTCATGGATAGCACTTTGCGAAGGATGTGTGCGGTGCCGAGTAGTGTGGTCTCCTGAAGCTGTTGCAGTTTGATGTTACCAGGGATTTTCTTGATGAGATCTTCTGTCCCTTTCTTTATGATCCCGAGAGCTCCAATCACTACTGGCATAGTTGTTGTATTCATGCCCCACATTCGTTCGATTTCGATTTCCAGATCTTTGTACTTTGATAGCTTCTCTACAACTTTGACAGAAGTGTTCTTGTCAGTCGGGATGGACACATCGATGAGTAGGCAGCTTTTGGAATCTTTCCATTTTATGATTATATCTGGCTTGTTTGCTTTTATCTCTCGATCGGTGTGTACTGGCATGTCCCATATGATCGTGGTGTTGCCGTTGTCAACTACTGTCTCTGGGTTATGATCGTACCTTTTTTCTGTTACTTGTATGTTTATATAAGCTGCAATCTTGTTGTGTCTGTGCAAGTACTCCGTCTTGGCTAGATCAGGGCATCCGGAATCGACCACAAATTCGGCAGTTGGGGTCGCTGCCATTGTTGATGATCTTTGCTTGGAGGTGTTTGGTTTTGATGACTTGATCTTGGGCTGCAGTAATGAGTCCTTCAATTTCTGATTTTAATCCTGATGTTTTTAGCTATTTGTTACTTTGGTGTTGATCTACATCTCCATCTTCCAGGTGTTTGGCATACAGTCCGTGCATCTCTTTTTCTTTTCACTTTGCTTTTATTTGTTTCTGCAGCCCTTCTTGGGCTTTTTTCTTCACTTTTTTTTTCATATGATGTTGCAGTATCCTTCTCGTCTTTAGTTGTTTCGGGTGCATTTATTTGGTTCCTGAACTTAGATGATTGTTTCACTATGGAGAATTTCTTTTTTTGCTTCTCATGTTCTGTTGCAATCTTTAGGAGAATGTCGCCTTTGGTTTGTCTGATCCGATGGTGGTTGCTTTGTAGGTTGATTCGAGCTGGATTAGACCTCTTCCGCCTTCTGATCTTGGGTCCACGTCTGCCTTTGGGTGGTGCATTCTTTCGGCTGATAAAATCTTGCGGGTCTTTCTGTCAAGATTCTGTATTTCTTGTTCAGTCCAGTTATTATATTGAAGCTGTAGGTAACGACTGGTACTGCTAATGTATTGATGGCATTGATTCTGTTCGTAGGGTTAAGTTCTGACTTGGTGACCATTCGTATTCGTCTATAATATTCTTTCTTGATCTTTTCTTGCACCATCGCATGCTGGTTCCATCTCCTTCATTTATTCCTAAATACTTGTAAGAATCTTCTGGATCGAGTTCTTTGATGGTCGTGTCGA
>NC_051389.1:58203876-58211376 GCF_015228065.2 Penaeus monodon | reverse complement strand
AAGTGTGTTTATCTATGTGGTGTGAATGTTAACACAAACAGAATGTTGAAGAGGGTGGCTTGAGTGTATGTGGGTTTGTTTATACGATTTGAATACTTAGATATGTACATTGAACGCACAGGAATAATTTATGTAATCTGAATATGTATATTGATGCAAGCTGAATATCATGAAATATTCTTGTGCAGTTTGAATTCATGGGAGAGTTATGCTGAATGTACACTGAATATATAGGAACATGATTTGAATAAAGTCACAATATGAAGTGAATATAATCTGAATTAATTTAATAGGATTCATTACCCTTAAGCGAGGTATTATTTAATCTCCAACGAGGTCAAAGAATAACCAGGATCTGGAGACCGACTGGTTTTCTCCCCCCCCCCCCCCATTTTCCCCCTTTTCCCTTTATCTTCTTCCCGGGCCCACACTTTCTCCCAGAGCTTCGGCAAGTGACGAAAAAGTAAGTATTTTGATTAAAATTTAATCATAGCTGTAGTTATAATTATCTTCACCATTAATATAATTTTCACCTTCACTATCTACATTTTCCTCATCCCCTACATCTTCATTCTTCACTATCAATCCCATTTTTCACTCTCCCCTTGCCTCTTACCTTCACTATCACCCTATTCTTCACTCTTATCATCACCCTTAATGTTTATTTTTCCCATCGCCTCGAAATTCATCTTCATTTGTCTTTTATTCACGTCCGCAGACATCATAATTTATTCTGCCTCATTTCCATACTTAGGACATTCTACACCCCAACTCTCCCCTCACCCCTACCCCCTACTCCCTACCCTCATGCGCTCTACATACTCTCCCCCCCTTAAGTACCCACCCTCATATCCTCATCAACTCTCCCTCATAGAGTCATCTCCCTCATTCCACCCTTTATACGTCTCCCTCATACTCATCCTCCCTCATATCTCCCTCATATTCCTCCTCTCCCATTCCCCTACATTTCCCCTTCCTCCCCCCCCCTCCCATGGACCCCCCCATCTCTCTACCACCATACTCCCATACTCAAACTCTCCCATTTCTAAATACCCTTATACCCTTATGTTCTCTCTCCCATACCCCCACACCTAACCCCCTCCCATACCCCCCCCATATACCTTATCCTCCCATACCCCCACCCCTAAACCCACGCATCAGCACCTGCAACACCTGTAAACACGAAGGTTAATGACCTTTGCAACACCTTCAATAAAAAATAATAAATATGCATGACTATGTTCCCCTTATTTCTTATGTAAATACGCTCATTCGTCTCATTATTCATGCGAATTATTCATAATTTCACGGATGATTCTGAATGCGGGGAACATTATATTTACGTATGGAATGGGGCCATGGACTGACATTAGAATCCATATCCCTTAGAGCATAGATAGACCTTTCATTTACATTCTAGGAACATAATGTTTCTTTTAAGGGTAATATGCCATTAATTATGAATTACATGTCTAAATGAGCAGATACAGTGTTTATGATCTTATCTTAAAAATTATATATATATTTTTTTCTTTTATCAAAAACAATGTCAAAGAAGATTTAATCTTTCAAAGAATGTAAAAAAAAAAGTAAATATCAAAATGGAAAACGATATGGAAAAAAAAATCTCCAGGGGAAAAAAACAATAAAAGTTATAATATCAACGATACGAAAAAAATAATAGTCAGAGAATTAAAAAAAAAAACACAAATAGCCTTATAAAAGAGAAAGAAAATATAAAATATATATACTCCCAAAAGCGATTCAGAAAGTTGTTTGTCAAGAACGGAATATGCAATTGTTGCAGTGTGCAAAGGAATGTTATCTCCGGCAGTGACACATGAGCAACAAGGAAGTTCATTCGCAATCCGTCTGTTCTTTATACCTTTGTCCTTAGCATCTTTCGATTCATTAGTATTATCGTGAAATAAAATATATTATGAAGGATATAACGCATAGATTAGTGTTCACGGAAAATAAGCTTAGGTGTTTTGTTATATGAGGTATGATGCATGCACAGTACAGTATATACAAATCTTTAAACATATGCTATAACTCCCTCTGGTAGTCGTCGTAAGAATGTCTGTTTATGGAAAAAAAACTATATGATTTATTACACGAAGTACAACGTATGCAGAGTACATACAGGTCGTTAACTCTATACAGTGTCTCCTTCTAGCAGTTGCTGCAAGGGTGTCGTCGTTGCAGAGGAGATGAGGCCCTTTGAAAGAACGACAAGGTCACGTGATCGAAAACCAGGCCGGCCTCTGATTGGTCGCCACCGAAAGGCCTCAGCAGCCAATCAAGTTGTCGCGTGGTGCGATAGACCATCTTTGATGTCATCCGACCTCCATACATACATATTCAGTCAGCTAGAGTAAATATGTACATTTCATTAGGGAATAAATGTCATAAAACATGTCTTTATATACTCTGCTCATGCGTCTCATAGCTTATTTTCAGGATATCGTTACATTTCTGACTCGTAAAATATGCTCGTTTTACGTCGAAGCGAACGGAGAGAGAAATTGTTAGGAAGGGGAGAAAACAGACAATTACGAGAGGGAGAGGGGGGGAAGGAGAGAGAGAGAGAGAGAGAGAGAGAGAGAGAGAGAGAGAGAGAGAGAGAGAGAGATTGGGAGAGAGGGAGAAGTATAAATATAAAATGAGAAAAAGAAATAGGCAGGGGATGAAAGTAAAGGAAAAAAGAGTGAATGAGGAAGTGGAAGGAAGAGAGAAGAGGGAAATGAGAGGCTTAGATGAAAAATAAAGCGAAATGAAATCGATACAGAAGTACATAATTTACTGTGAAAATATAAAAGATTGACAAATATCTTCACTTTATTAAATTTACCTATACTCATATCTATATCTGTCTATCTATTCATCTATCTGTCTACCTATACTTCAATCTATATGTCTATCTCTCTGCCTTTATCTTACTGTCTATCTATCTATCTGTATAACACACACACACACACACACACACACACACACACACACACACATACACACACACACACACACACACACACACACACACACACACACACACACACACACACACATATATATATATATATATATATATATATATATATATATATATATATATATATATATATATATATATATATTTAATACCTGGCTGCCGCGACCTATCACCTCGAGAAGTCAAACGCAGGTGTCGTAGGGGAAGTCGCCGCCGTGGCACAGGTGTTAAGCGCCGACCCGCGGTTGATTAGGAAGGGCATCCAATCAGGCAAAGGTGGCGCTGCCAAATAACCTCTCAATAGTGGATTAAGAAAGGCCTATGTCCTGCAGTGGAATAAATGGCTGTTAAAAAAATATATATATATATATATAATATATATAAAATTTTATATATATATATATATATATATATATATATATATCTCTATATATATATATATATATATGTATAATACCTATATCTATTCATCAATTTATTTACCCATCTATATACTCACTTATTCACACACTCAAATACTAAACGCAATGTCCGTGCATGACAGCTCTTCAGAACGGCGTTGAATTCACAGAAACGAGGTTGCAAGGAAATGATCAGAAGCAACATTCCTCCGACGATTTACGATAATTACATCTGTCAACTGTGCAACATGAAGCCCAGATGAAGACAAGAGAGATAGGGGGAGATGAGAGAAAGGAAATGCTAATGCTAATGATGGATTGATTCTTGGCTTCTAAAAATGGAATTGATGGTGTGTGTGTGTGGGGGGGGGGGGGATTCCATTTTTCAGAGGGAAGGGTATATCAATATATTTACTTTTTTTTTTTTTTTTGCAAGATCTTAATAGCGTTTTGCGGCGAGATTGTAATGCGAAAGTTGAATGATGATGATGATGATGATGATGATGATGATGATGATGATGATGTGATGATGTAATGGTGGGGGTTTATGATGATGATGAATGATTGATGATGGTGGTGGTAGGGTATATATATTATTATTACTATACTACTAAAAATTTAAATAATGTAAAAATATAATTTGATGATGTTTAATGATATAAGATAATGATAATAATAAGGGGTCCCGAAATGATAATATAAAAATAATAATAATAAATAATAATAAAAATGAAAATTTAAAAATTTAATAATAATAATAATAAAAATAATAATAAATAAAAATAAAAATCCATAAAAAACAATAACAATAATAATAAAATAGAAAAGTTTGTGATGAAAATTTATGAAAAAATAATAACGATAATGAAAAGGGAAAGGGAATGATAATGAAATGATGATAACAAAAATTAATGAAAATGAAAAGGGAAAAAATGATGATAAGGGTGATAACAATAATAAAAAGGGGGATGGGAAAAATGATGAGGAATAAATGATAGTAAAAATAAAAAGAAAATGATAATGAAAAATGTTTGATGAAAATGATAAAAATAAAAATAACGAAATGAAAAAATGAATGTTAATGATGATAATGTGTAGCCCCCAATCATCACATAAAGGGGGGAAACCCCGAGGGGGGCGCAGGGCCGCATCCACCCTTCGCTCCAGCCACAGGATCCCTCGAAGGGGAGTCCCCAAAAGGCAGGCACAGGGCCCCCATCTCTGTTCCTCGCGAAAAGGTTCTCGCCCGACTCCCAAGCCATGATTTTCCTAGGACGCCCCAAAAGGTCTCCTCCCCCAGGGTTTGTCCCCCCCCCCCAAGAGAAAACCTGAGGGGCCCGGGCCCGCCCCATAGGAGGCGAGCTGGGTTTGGCCATATAGCCTGATTTGGGCGTCCCGATTATGCAAGTAAAAAGGTCCCATGCCAGCCCTCACGGTGTAACCCCCGGGTTTTGGACACGGGGTCCTGAAACTGTACCCCTTTACCGGCGAAGGGATTGTTAAAAAGGAATAAAGGCAGCCCCAAGGGCCCCTGGATAGCGTCCGGGTTTTCGTTTTCCATGGAAAAACTGGAAGTATCAAGGCCTTAAAACACGCACCCTTGGGTCCTTCTGCATAAAACCGGCCATCTCCAAACGTCTTTTTTGATGATTTTTAGGGCCCCTTGTTGCCAGACCAATCCGCCCCTACTGCCCTTCCTGGTCTGAAAAACCCCAGATATGGACTACCTCCCAAAGGTTGTAAAACTTTCTGTGACTTCAACGCCCCTCCGCCGCAAGCATGGATTAAATGAACGGGTTCCCCAAACGGGGCCCCCCCAAAAAGGCCCCCCTGAATTTTGGGGTCTTGGTCCAGGGACCCCCTGGGCCCCTGGGGGCCTTCGCCTCATTGCAAAATGCTCAAGACCCGCCACAAGGGGACCCCAAAGGGACCAGATAGGATGGCAACCCGTCGGAAAAGGGTAAAGGTCCGAGCCCCTTAATTTTTGCCTAGTTTTTGGGCCCCGCCCTGACTTGGCTAGTAGCCTGCCTTTTCCGTCCATACAAGTTTTTGAAAATGGGGGTGAAAGGGAACACCCTTGCCTCCCCCCTGAATTACGGGGAAGAAGTTCGCAAAACCCCCCCACATTTTACAGCATTTCAGTACCAGTATAGGGGCTTGCTATCGGGGGCCAAATAATCTGGGGGTGGGAAATTCCCCTACCTGGGGGTCTCCCAATAGCGTTCCCGATGCCCCAGTAAAACCCTTCTTGAGGTCGATGTGGGCCCTTGAAGCACCCCACGACCAAACTCCCCCGGGGCGTTCCAAAAATTTTACTCAAGCGCTAGTATGCGGTCTATTGTGGATTTGGGCCAGGAGTAACCCAAATTTGTTTCCGGTCTCTGGTGCCTCAAGGGGGTTTGGGGACCCTTTTTCCAAAAGAATGTGAGCGGAACCTTGCCTGGTTTCTAAACATTGAAATTCCACGGAAAGTTGCTACGTCCCTGGGCCCCCCTTTTCCCCCCTTCCAAGAGGGATAAACCCCGCCCCCCACCCAGGTCAGGGGAATGGTACCAGACTCCCAAAATTTCCCCGTCGGGCCCTGTTCGGGCCCAAAAAGCCATAGGTTCACCCCCAGCCTTTGAAATTTCCCGCATGGATATCACATATGCCTGCTTTTTTCCCCCACTTTTTCATTTTGGGAAAATCGCCGCCAAAACCTCTGTTAGGGTAGGGGGTTTCCCGTAAAGGGGGGTCCGGCACAGCATTAAAGACTCGCTTGCATCCAAGCAAACTGTTGGGGGTCCCCCTGGTACACGGGTTCCCAAAAATACTCACCCAACTTTCACCCCCCCCAACATGATCTGAGTTTATCTGTCCCTCCGCTGATGGGACTGCATCTCTGTGGGGAGGGCTTGGGGTTTCATTTTTTCCCCGGGGCTTGGGGGCAGGGCAAAGGTCTTTACCAAAAAATGGCCTCAAACCTCCTCACAAGATTCCTGTTTAACTTTTTTCCTTTTTCCCCTCTCTGCATTGTCCGGCCCTACGCACCAGGGAAACCCGACCAAGATTTTGATTCCCATTAAACCGGGGCCTTGCAAACACGCTTCATGGCCTCTAATGTCTCCGGGAGAGGGTTCTCCCCTTGGGCCCTTTGGGGCGTCCCCCAATGGACTCCTGGGGCTTTTTTTTGAGTGTTACGCCTTGAAGGACCCCCCAAGAGCACTGGATCCGTCAGGTTGCTGGGGTTTTTGAAATCGGTAGAGACTGCGTGGGACCCCCCGGGGACACTTCCCCCCCCCCTTAATCCCGTCCAAGTGAACCCCCTTTTGGGTGGGCCCTGGAGGGAGGGGGGTTTTTTAAGTGGACCCTTAGGGGGAGCCCCAAAACCCGCCTTGGTCATTTCCCAGAAACCCTCCGGGAAACCCCGCAGTTCTGGAGGGTCCCCCCATCGCGTGCTGACAAGAAAAGTGGTCGTTCCTTGGCCACATTTCCCGTATCACTGTCCAAGTCCGCGATGCGATTGGGGCGCTGGTACCCCCCAGCCCGGATTTCCCCATTTTCTGGGCCTGCAAAATCCCCCGGGGAAAGGGGCTATTCCTTTGCTGCTTGGGGGCCCGCTCCCGAGCCATGGGGGCAGACAGACCAAACTCGGGACCACCGGTCAAAGCCGGTACCCCCATTTAAATCGCCCAGAAAAATGCGAAAGTCCCCGCCGGGGGCAATCGCGCCACAGAGGGGAGTTTGGCGTAGAACGCCTCTTTTTTACATCGGTTTTTTGTACTCGGGAAGAGCGTAAAACAGCAAAAAGGGACAAAAAGCCAAAAGATGCTTCAGGGCTCAAATTCCATGACCCCTCCTCAAACCCGGGGTCCCTCGACTACCGCAGGGTGAATTTGACTGGGGATGGCTAAAAGGCTAAAACCCCCGGGGTGGTGGGCCATCCCCTGCGGCCCGCCAGTATAGGTGAACCCCCCACACTGATCGGCCGCTACCAGGTCTTCCCCACCTCTGAGAGGGCACCACCTCAAATCCCAGTCGCTTCAATTCCTGCGATGCAGAGGGACCGCCATCCTGCCGCAAGGGGTCGGATTTTCCAACGCCTACCCGGGAAAACCCGCCTGGGTT
>NC_051389.1:58188876-58191376 GCF_015228065.2 Penaeus monodon | reverse complement strand
CACAGTCTATTCGTGTTTGTTTGCTTGTTTTTTTGTCTAAGCCATAAGTGGCAGCAATTTTAGGACAGTAATTTAAGAAAAAAAACTCGACCTTTACAATATAGGAATATGATGAGAGAACTATTGATTTACACAAACATACATACTTTCAAACACACACACGCGCGCGCGGAACCGTACACACACACATATACACATACACACATATACACATACTCGAACACATACATCATAATATCAATAATTTAATCCTAAGTATCAAAGTTAATGTTTTGAACCCGATACCAAATAGATAAACAATGCAATTATCTTATATTATCTTATGTATATTTTAACTCCTTAACAACCTTTCTTGTCTGTTTGTAAATCGTATATTTTTTTTTTTTTTTTTTTTTTGTCTTTATCCTTTTTCACTGTAACTTCCCCTTATCTCTATAATCATCTCTTTATGTTATGATTCCCCTTACGTTATCAGTTCCCTCTTATCTCCCCCCAAATGTATCCTCATCTTTTTTTACTCTAAGTTCAATGTTTTTTTTTTTTTTTTTTACATTTCCCTTCATTTCGATTTATGTATCTTCATCCTTTCATCGTAAGTTAACCGCACGTGTCATCTTTTCACTTTAAGCCGCTCTCATGTATCATTTTTTCAATCTCGCACACGTACATATATCTTCATCTTTTCATTCTGTTCTCCTTTTATGTATCCTCTTCATGTCACTCTAATCTTCTCATGGATCCTTATGTGTCCTTATAATCTCACGCTAACCTTCTCATGTATCCTCATGTGTCCTTATAATCTCACTCTAATCTTCTTTATGTATCCTCATGATCTCACCCTAATCTCCTTATATGTTTTCTTCATCTCACCTTAATCGTCTCACGTATCCTCTCACGTATCCTTATCTTTCCACCCAAAAACCCTTCTTCTAAAGTATCCTCTTCCCCCCCCCCCGCCCCCAGTATCCTCATCATCTCATCCTAAATCTCGTCTCACGTATCCTCACGTATCTTAACTCATACAAACCCAAAATGCATCCAGCGAGGACGCGGAAGTCAGGTCTCCAGAGATACATGCAAAGGACACGTGTAACTGTGTGTCTTTCAAACGTCAGTTTTTGGAGGCTCGTGTGTAATGATATTTTCTTTTTGAAGAGGAGGGGGAAGGGGGGGAAGGGGGAAGGGGGGAGGGGGAGGGAGAGGGACAGCGGGGAAGGGGAGGGGGACAGGGGGGGTGGAGGGGGAGGAGGAGGTATGTGGAGGGAAAAGGAAAGTTTGTGTGTGGAGGGGGGAGGGAGGAATAGGGTGGAGGGGGAGAAGGGGGGGGAGGGAGGTGAGGAGGGGAGAAGGGGTAGATGTGTGGAGGGTGGAATGGGGGAGGGAAAAGGGACATGAAGGAAGGAGGGAAAGGTGTGTGGATGTGGGAGAGTTGGAGAGAGGAAGGTGTATGTTGGTGTATGATGTAGGAGGCTATGTTGGAGATATGAGGTAGATCTATGTTGGGGGGAGGGCAAGGAGGAAGCAAATGTTGGAGAAGAGAATCCAAGGAAAGTGTGATGAGGAGACAAAGGGAGGGAGAAAGGGAGGAGAGACACCCATGTTGGGGGAGGGAGGGACCAGGGATATGCGAAGGAAGAAAGTATTAGGAATAGGAGAATATTAGGAAGATAAGGGGAAGAGGTAGAGGAATATCTTCCCTGAATTGTTTCATGTGAAGGAGGCAGAGAGAGGCCTTCACGCATCACATAAAATCATGAGAGGGGTGTATGTAGGAGGGGAAGGGGGGGTGGAGACGTGCGTGATATGGGGAGGAAGGGGGGGGGTGGAGACGTACGTGATATGGGGTAAGGGAGGGGGGTTGTACGTGATATGGGGAAGGGAGGGAGGGGGGTATGTACGTGATATGGGGAAGGGAAGGGGATTGTACGTGATATGGGGGAGGGGGGAGCTCGTGATATATGCGGGGTTGGGGGATTTTACAACAATTTCATGTCATGGAATTTCACGTAATAAACAGTGGGAGAAGTGGCAAGGGTGGATAGGGTAGAGGGAGTGGAGAGGGGGGAGGGGGGAGGGACACATAATTATCATGTAGGGGTTAGGGCGTGTGGTAACTGGTAGGGGGGGGAGGGATCCATATTATACATGATACATAAGGATTTAGATAATGAGAATGATCCATGATACATAAGGCTTGAGATGATGATGATAAAAATGACACAAAAAGGTTATAGATGATAATGCATGATACATAAGGATACACAATACATAATAATACATATATACTTTTTTTTCCTAAATGAGATAGGCCTATTCAAAACGAATTTTTTTCCTACACCAATTTTGAATTTGAATTTAAATCTTCGTCTAAGTATTTTACACATAGTATTGTGTTAAATGAGAAGACACACACACACACACACACACACACACACACACGCACACACACACACACACACACACACACACACACACACACACACACACACACACACACACA
>NC_051389.1:58166376-58168876 GCF_015228065.2 Penaeus monodon | reverse complement strand
ACACACACACACACACACACACACACAACCACGCTGCATCCAATACTTTAACAAATTGTTCATTGTATCACTGTAAAAAAATAGAAAAAAATATATGTATATAATTTTTATGCATTAGTTTCGAAAATAAAATGTATTTGAAGTTTCGGAGACAGCTTTCAGTGTTTTGTTGTTGTTGTTGTTGTCATTTTTTTACTAATACTTTTTGCATAGTTTTCAGAATACAAAAAACGGGAGTAAATATCGTAAAATATATTATGAATGTCTATTACTAATAAGAATATAAACCTTATTGAATCCATGAAGTAATAGATGTTATTATTATTATTATTATTATTATTCATTATTATTATTATTATTATTATTATTATTATTATAGTATTATTATTCCTACTATTATTATTGTTATTTTATTAATTATTATTTATTATTATTTTATTATTATTTTTTTATTCTCTTTTTTATTATTATATTATTATGATATTGTTTACTCATTCCCATTATCATTCATTGATTTATTTCATTATTTTATTATATTATTATTAATTTTATTATTTTTATTATTATTATTATTTATTATTATTATTATTTATTGTTACTTTAAAATTGCCAGCAAAAGCAAATTTTGTTTACTTATTTCCATTATTACTATTTTGCTACTTTATACCGCTTAAGTACCCTCTGGTAAATTGGCCAGTGCAACCTATCCGAATAGATATTTTGTTTTGCAATTCTCACTCTCCTTCATTTCTACTTTCATCACCAGCTTCCGTCCAAACCTCTAACCTGCTCAGGTATCTTCCCTTACAAATTAAAAAAAAATTTTTTCCCAAATTTTCCTCTCTCCCTCATCTCCTCCCTCTTTTTCCTCCCCTCTCCTTCTCTCTCTCTCTCTCTCTCTCTCTCTCTCTCTCTCTCTCTGTCTATCTATCTATTTGGCTAGTCTATCTGTTTGTCTCTATCTACTGATCAGGCTCTATCTATTTCTTTATCTATCTATCTATATATCTATGTTTGTCTGTCTGTATGACTGTCTAAGGCCGCGGTGGCCGAATGGTTAGAGCGTCGGACTGTCACGACGGCAATCTGAGTTCAAGGGTACGAGTCACCGTGCCGGCGCGTTGTTCCCTTGGGCAAGGAACTTCACCTCGAAAAGCCTACCTAGCCAACTGGGTGCCCCAAACCGCCCAGTCAAGTGCTGGGCCCCAAGCCCGGATAAAATAGAGGAATGATTACCCAAAAAGGTACCCCCGGCACTCTCCGTGGAAAGGAACTGGGGACCCTACCACGTACTCACTCCAAGAGCATCACAACATGAAAACTACAATTAAGTATCATGCTGTGACCATGGCGGCTCAGACATGAACCTACCGTTAAAAGAAGATGACTGTCTAATTATCAATCTCCTTCATTCCTTCATTCTGTTTTTATTTTCCTCTCTGTGTGTGTGTGTGTATATATATATATATGTATATATATAAAATATATATATTATATATATATATTTTATATATATATATATATATATGTACATATAATATAATAAAATTTTATATATATATATATATATATCTATATATATTTTATATATATTATATAATATAAAAATTATATATTATATATATAATTATATATATTTTATGCTATATATATATATATATAAATTTTAAAAAATTATATTAATATATAATTATAAAACATCACACAAACACACACACACCCACACACACATATACATTATTTATATATATATTATATATATATATATATTATATATATATATATATATATTATTATATATATTATATGTATATCTTGTGTGTTTTGTGGTGTGTGTTGTGTTTGTGTGTATGTTTTATTAATATACTTATTTTTATTATAAAAAATATAAAATTTATTATGACATATATAATATATAAATATTTTAATTATATATTATAAAATAATATATTATAAAATATAAAAATATTATATATATTTTTATTGCTATATATATATATAATATATTATATAATATTTTAATAAAACATACCACCAAAACCCACACACACAACACACAACACACCACACCACACATATATATATATTTATATATATTATATATTATATATAAATTTTAAATTTTTATATATATATTATTTATAATAATTTTCATTTTTATAATATATTTTATATATTTAATATATATATATAAAAATTTTAATATTAGTGGTGGTGTGGTGTGTGTGTGTGTGTGGGTTGTGTGTGTGGGCGTGTGTATGTATATGATATTTTAAAAAAATTTATATTATATTATATATATATATTATTAAAATTTAATATATATATTGTGTGTGTGTGTGTTGTGTGTGTGTTGTGTGTGTGTGTGTGTGTGTGTGTGTGTGTGTGTGGTAATATATGTTTAATATATTATAAATATTTTATATTATATATAATATATTTTAATTATATTTGTTAAAAATTTAACATATATATACTTATGTTTTAAAATTTATAATTA
>NC_051389.1:58153876-58158876 GCF_015228065.2 Penaeus monodon | reverse complement strand
TATTCGGTAGCGGTCAAACCTGTTAATTAATACATAGATTGTAAAATGCACCCAATATACAAAGCCCCTAATAACAATGTATCTTCAGATTATGTAATAAGAACCTTCTACAATATTGGATACATACGCATTGCGGGAACAGTCAGAATATCAGCTTAACGGTCTGATTCCAGAGTGTGATGGGGCGTCCTTGACGGCACTGAGGTTCCCCTCGAACGCCCTCACACTTTAAACATACCAGGCTACAGCGTCAGTAACATTCTCTTCAGATGTTATAATAGTTAGGTCGCGATCCTCGCTATCTCCCCCACATCGATCATATGAAGATCGCCCACACCTCCTATGGCCACGACCCCTCGCCAAAACATTTTGTGCAGTCTGCTCTTGTTTGATACAGAACATGTGTTGAGCCAGTGGTTCTCGCCGAGGCCTTCTCGGCGATTGTAACACAGAAGATGAATTAAAACCATACAGGCTCTCCGATCTGCAGTGCTACAGAATACGTGATATGACAAATATGTGGATATACCAGCTGCTGATATGAATACGTGATATATCCAGCCGGCTACACTCCCCCATTTTGCTCCACAGTGGAGCAACCAAATAATCTCCATGTTTTCGGATAATGCTTCTAGACAGCATAACTTGCACATTGGTCTGATCGTTTGATCGGTGAAGAGTGGTCATCTTCACACGCCATAGCCCCTATCCCCCTTCTAGGGTTAATGAGGACAGGGCTCCTTCTGAAGATTTTGAAGATGCTTCAACTGTTCTCTGCGCATCCTCAATGTTTTCAGGTACTCCAAAAGACGGCAATGATAGGAGATATGAAATCCCTAGCGGATTGCTTTGCTGAACAAGGGAAAAAACTCCACGGTCCCCATCACAGGAGAAATCGACGCAACTTTGCTCCTCCGGACATCGGGCCGCCGGAGATGAAAACCTCTCCAGTACTCAGCAAAACACCTGTAGTATAATGTCTCTGACCTTACAATCTGATGGATCAGTAAGACAGAAATCTCAGGTGACGATGCCCCCAAACCACTTGTCCCACGCATGGTAATCGTCTCCACTGAACTGTGAAATGGCAACAATATAGCGTCGCAGAGGGTTCTTGCACGAAGGGTCCCTCGCCAAGGATCATCTGCACGTCCTCGTGTACCGCTTTCCACAAAGGCACTGATGCACTTCCAGTACTGGGCAATTACGCCAGGTAGGGATCTGGTCCATTCATTAGGACTTCAGCAATAAGACAGGATTTCTTGGGTGCCAAAAGACGTCAAAGAACATGGAACTCTCCAGCCACGTTGGACGGTCACGAATAATAGGTTCAGATATCACCTAGTTGGGGTTTGATCTGAGACTGATGACATTTTGGTCACACATTTTGTCGCTCCTCCTGACTCTCTCTATATCCTTGCCTATCCACGGTAACCCGTCGTCTGGTATGTCCATTTCCTCCGCCTCCATCCCTTCTTGTTTCCCACCAGCTATTTCCAGCGGAGACGTGTCTCCCGAGATCTTACCGACACGGCTTTGTGGATGCCTGCTGTAGTCAATAAGCATGTAGTTTTTGGATCTGTATCATACAGCACACGTTGGGTTTTATAATTCTGAAATGAGGCACAACACTGGCCTTTTTGCTCTGTATTAAACCCAACGCCGTGGGTTTTTGCTCTGTAATAACGCAACACTGTTTTGCTCTTGCTCTGCATTAACACAGCACCGTGGGCCTTTGGCTCTGTATAAACACAACAACGCATGGGTTTTTTTGCTCTGTAATGAACCCAACACCGTGTTTTTTGTTCTGTAAAACACAACAACTGTGGTCGTTTTTTGCTTTTGTAATAAAAGACAACACCGTGGGTTTTTTGCTCTGTAATAAAGCCAACCCGTGGGTTTTTTATCCGTCAGGATCACACCACCGTGGGTTTCTAACTCCATAGAAACAACACAACACAGTGGGTTTTTTTTAAATCGTAATAAATAAGACCGCCTTGGGTTGTTTTTGCTTTTTATAAACCCAACACCGTGGGTTTCATCCATTATAAACACAACACCGTGTTTATTTTCATTATAAACTCAACACCGTGGGTTTTTTACTCCGTGATAAACACAGCCTGTGGGTTTTTAATCCATTATAAAACACAACACCGTGGGTTTTTAACTTCGTATAAACACATGCACCGTGTGTTTTATCCATTATAAACACAACCACCCATGGGTTTTTCAACGTCCGTACTAAACCCAACAACCTGTGGTTTTTAACTCCATCGTAAACAACAACCATGGGTTTTTTATCCATTATACACACACCCGTGGGTTTTTACTTCGTAATAAACACAACACCGTGGGGTTTAACGTTCCGTGATAAACCAGCACCGTGGGTTTTTATCCATTATAAACACAACACACCGTGGGTTTTTTAACTTCCGCAAGATATGCAGCACCGAGGTATGGGATCCTGACTCTGCCAACATTGCAGCACCGAGGTATGGGTATTTGACTCTGCAAGTAATGCAGCACCGGGGTATGGGTATTTGACTCTGCAACAATGCAGCACCGAGTAATGGGTATTTGACTCTGCAAGAATGCACACCGATGGTATGGGTATTTTGACTCTGGCAACAACGCGCATCAAACGAGGAGGTATGGGTATTTTGACTCTGCAACCCACAATGCATCACCGAGGGTATGGGATTTGACTCTGAAGAATGCAGCACCGAGGGTATGGTATTTGACTCTGCACAATGCAGTCACTGCTGAGGGTAATGGTATTTGACTCTGCAAGAATGCAGCACCGATGGTATGGGTATTTGATACTCGCAACATGCAGCACCGAGGGTAGGGTATTTGACTCTGCAACACCGACACCGAGGGGGGGTTATTTGACTCTCAACAATGCAGCACGAGGGTATGGGATTGACTCTGCAACAATGCAGCAGCACCGAGGTATGGCTATTTGACTGGTGATTTGCGGATCTGCCTTCCCCGTGCAATCGTCGCGCGCTGCCCTTTCCGCCGTCCGTCGCCGCAGGATGCACCCCGCCCTCGGCTCCGTGTTACTCGTCTTGTAATTAACACCTTTGGTTTGACTTGGCCGCCGAGAACGCCTATGATTGTCCAATGGTGTGGGGTGAGGATACCACTTGCGTAGCACTCGCTTAAGATTTATTCGGTATCGGTCAAACCTGTTAATTAATCATAGATTGTAAAATGCCCACAATATACAAAGCCACTAATAACAATGTATATTAGATTATTAATAAAGAACCTTCTACAATTATTGGATACATACCATTGCTGGAACAGTCGAATATCAGCTTAACGGTCTGATTCAGAGTGTTATGGCGTCTCTGACGGCACTGAGGTTCCCCTCGATCTGCGCTCACACTTTAAACATACACAGTCTCCAGCGTCAAGTAACATTCTACTTTCATAGTTATAAATTAGTAGGTCGCGATCTCGCTATCTCCCAACATCGATCATATGAAGAGCCGCCAACACCTCCTATGGCACGACCCCTCGCAACAAACATTTTGTGACAGGGCCCGCTCTTGGTTGATACAGACCATGTGTTGAGCAGTGGTACTCGCCGAGGCTTCCTCGGCGATTGTAACACGAAGATTAATTAAAAACCATACAGGCGCTCCGATCGGCAGTGCTACAGAATACGTTATATACAAAATATGTGATATACCAGCTGCTTGATATGAACATACGTGATATATCAGCGCAAACATGTCTAATTCCTGATAGAGTTTTTTGAAGAAAGTGTGTGTATTTCCAACTGGACCAGCTACAACTGATGCCGAGTCGGTAGCCCATATATCATGCCATTAAGAGGAGGTAGTGAGCACAGCAACACCTGGCCTGTCTTTACTAACAGCCAGGGCGCTCTCCATAGCTCACTGCATTTAATGCAGAAAACATGGTAACTATAAATAATCCTTCACAAACATTCTAAACTATCCAGAACAGGGTATCCAAGTGTCACTATACTGGCTCCCTCTCAATACGGATACATTGTGTGACAAGGCGGTTGATCTTTAGCCAGATTAGCACTTTCCTATGAAAATACATATTTGTAGTAGCCGCTATCTCTCACAAAGGAAAAAACGTGTTATTAGCTGTCTTCGAGATTAATGAGGGTCAGGTATGACCACTGAGAAGATGAAAAAAGACGGACATGGTACTATTTGGCATTACGAGAGTATTGCTGGAACATCAGATATAGACAAACCCTATAAAGTCTATAATGGATTGTCTCGGATAGGATAGGATATCAGTACACTATACAATATGTACAAGATGCAGTTTTGGAGGCAAAACCAGTTTCATATCACCACTACAAACTTTGCAAGGCGCCCAAGTCGGATAATCTTATCCATTACTTATCCTATCGATTAAATAGTACTGTTCACAGATTAGCACTCGTTGATTATATCAATTTTATTATAGACACTGGTCTTGTTTTTGGCATTATTAGTGATATAAAAGTTTTTTTTACCAGCCATATGATATTCATATACAGTGATAATAGCACACACATCAGGCTGTTATAAACAATAATGTTTGACTAATAGCCCTCTACGCGAATAGAAACACAGCCAGTTGGATAGATACTCTCTCTCTCTCTTTCTATATTTCTCTCTCTCTTTCTCTCTTTGTCTCTTTCTATATTATTCTGACTTTCCCTCTCTCTCTCTCTCTTCTCTCTCTCCTCTCCCTCTTCTCTCTCTCCTCTCTCTCATTCTCTCTCTCTCGTCCTCTCTATCTTTCTCTCTTTCTCTCTTTGTCTCTTTCTCTATTAGTCTGACTTTCTCTCTCTCTCTCTCTTCTCTCGTCTCTCTCTCGTACTCTCCTCCATCTCTCTCCTCTCTCTCTCTCTCTCTCTCTCATTCATCTCTCTCTCTTCTCTCTCTTCTCTCTCTCTCCTCTCTCTCTCGTCTCTACAGCCCCATGATATTCATATACAGTGATAATAGCACAACCCATCA
>NC_051389.1:58145061-58150061 GCF_015228065.2 Penaeus monodon | reverse complement strand
TCTCTTTTCTTTTTTTTTTCTCTCCTTTCCCCTTTTTCCCCCCTTTTTTTCTCTTTTCTTTTCTCTTTTTTCCTTTTCTCTTTCTCTCTCATCTCTCTCTCCTCTCTCCCCTCTCTCTCTCTCTCTTCTCTTTTCCCCTCTCCCCTCTCTCTCTCTCCTCTTTTCCTTTTTCTCTCTCCCCTTTTTTTCCTTTTTCCCCCTTTTATTTTTTCCCTCCCCTCCTTTCTCTCCTTTGTCTTTTCTCCCCTTTTTCTCTTTTCTTCTTGTCTCTTTCTCTCTTTCCTCTCTCTATTCTCTTCTCTCCTCCTCTCTCATCCTCTCTCTCTCCTCTCATCTCTTTTCTTTTTTTCTTCATTTTTTCTCTCTCTCTCTTTGCTTCTTTTCTCTTTCTTTCTCTCTTTCTCTCTTTGTCTCTCTCTTTCTTAGTCTACTCTCTCTCTCTCTCTCTCTCTCTCGTAGGTTCTCATCTCATCTCTCTCCTCTCTTAGTCTGACTTCCTCTCTCTCTCTCTCTCTCTCATCTTCTCTCTCTCTCTACCTCTCTCCTATCTCCCTCCTCTCTCTCTCTCTCTCTCCTCTCTCTCTCTCTCTCTCTCCCTCATCCAGAACTATCTACAGTTGCCTCTCTTCTCGTCTCTCGTCCTCTCTCTCTCTCTCTCTCTCTCTTTCTTCTAATCTTTCTCTCTCTCTTTTTCTCTCTTTGTCTCTTTCTCTCTTTGTCTCTTTCTATCTTTCCTCTTTCTCTCTCTCTCTCTCTCTCTATCTATCTATCTATCTATCTATCTTTCTCTCTCTCTCTTTCTCTCCTCCCTCCCTCTCTCGTCCCTCGCTCTCTCTCCTCTCTCCCTCTCTCGCTCTCTCCTCCATCTCTCTCTTTTTTTCTCTTTCTCGTCTTTCTCTCTTTCTCTGTCTCGATCTCCTCTCTCTCTCTCTCTCTCTCTTCTCTCTCTCTCCTCGCTCTCTCTCTGTCTCTCTTCTCTCTATCTATCCTATTATACTCTCTATCTATCTATCTATTCATCTCTCTATCCATCTATATATCTGTCTATTTATCTAAATTCTTTCTCTCTCTCTCTTAATCTGCCTCTCTTTCTCTCTCTTCTCTCTCTCTCTCTCTCTCTCTCTCTCTTTCTCTCTCTCTCTCTCTCTCACTCCCTCTCTCTCGCTCTCTCCTCTCATCCCTCTCTCTCTCCTCTCTCTCTTTCTCTCTCTTTGTCTCTTTCTCTCTTTGTCTCTTTCTCTCTTTCTCTCTCTCTCTCTCTCTCTCTCTCGCTCGCAGCTCTCTCTCTCTCTCTCTCTATCTCTCTTTCTCTCCTACTCTGACTCTCTCTCTCTCTCTCTCTCTCTCTCTCTTCTTTCTCTCTCTCTTTGACTCTCTCTATCTATCATCTATTTATCTCTCTCTCTATCTATCTATCTCTCTGTCTATCTATCTATTTTTTTTCTCTCTCTCTTAATCTGCCTCTCTCTCTCTCTCTCTCTCTCTCTCTCTCTCTCCTGTCTCTCTCTCTCTCTCACTCTCTCTCTCTTTCTTTCTTTCTTTCTATCTTTCTCTATCTCTTTCTCTCTCTTTGTCTTTTTCTCTCTTTGTCTCTTTCTCTTTTTGTCTCTTTCTCTCTTTCTCTCTCTATGTCTTTCTCTCCTACTCTGACTCTCTCTCTCTCTCTCTCTCTCTCTCTCTCTCTCTCTTCTCTCACTCTCTCTCTCTCTCTCTATCTATCTATCTATCTATCTATCTCTTTCTTTTTTCTATTTTTTTTTCTATTTCTCTCTTTCTCTCTTTTCCCCCTTTCTCTCTCTCTCCTCTTCCTTCTCCTCTCTCTCTCTCTCTCTTTCTATCTACTATCCCATCTTCATCTATCTTCTATCTCTATCTTTCTCCTCCCTCTTTCTCTATCTTTTTCTCTCTCTTTCTCTCTTTTTCTCTTTGTCTCTTTTTCTCTTTTTTTCTTTCTTTTTCCCCTTTTTCCTTCTCCCCTCTCTCTCTCTGTCTCTTTCTTCTCTCCCCTCTTTCTCCCCTTTCTCTCTTTGTCTCCTTCTCTTATCTACTCTCTTTCTCTCCTACTCTGACTCTCTCTCTCTCTCTTCTCCTTCTCCTCTCTTCTCCTCTCTCTCCTTCTCTCTCTCTCTCCTCCTCCCCTTTCTCCTCTCCCCCTCCTCTCTCTCTCTCTCTCTCTCTTTTCTCTTCTCTCTCTTTTCTCTCTCTCTTTTTTTTCTTTTCTATCTTTTTCTCTCTTTTTTCCTCTTTGGGCCCCCTTTCCCTCTTTGTCTCTTTTTTTCTTTCTCCCCCCATCTCTTTTTTCCTTTCCCACTCTGAAATCTCTCTCTTCCCCTCTCTCCCTCTCTCTTTCTATTTTTTTTCTCTTTGGGCCTTTTTTCTCTTTTTCTCCTACTCTGAATCTCTCTCTCCCCTGTCTCCCCCTCTCTCTCTCCCTCTCTCCCTCTCTTTCTTTCTTTCTATTTTTTTCTCTATTTTCTCCCCTTTCCCCTTTCCTCTTCCTCTCTCCTCTCTCTCTCTTTTTCTTCTATCTATCTATCTATCTTTCTATTTTTCTTTCTAATCTCTCTCTCTCTATCTATCTACTATCTATCTTTCTTTTTTCTCTCTTTCTTCCCCTTTTGGGGCTCTTTCTCTCTTTTCCCACTCTTCTCTTTTCTCTCCTCTCCCTCTCTCTCTTCTCCTCTCCCCCTCTCTCCTTCTCCTCTCCCCCTCTCTCTTCTCCTCTCTCCCTCTCTTTTCTTCCCCTCTCCTTTTTCTCTTTTCTCTCTCTCTCTCTCTCCTTTTTCTCCCTTTTCTCTCCCTCTCTCCCCTCTCTTTCTCTTTTTCTCTTTTCCTCTTCTCCCCCTTTGTCTCTTTTTCCCTCTCTGTCCCCTCCCCTTTTTCTTCCTCCTCTCTTTCTCTCTCTCTCTCTTTCTCTCTCTCTTTCTCTCTCCTCTCTTTTTCCTCCTTCTCTCTCTCCCCCTCTCTCTCTTTTTCCTTTTATTTTCTCCTCTTTTTCTTCGTTTTCCTTTTTCTTTTTTTTCCTCTCTTCTCTCTCTCCTCTTCTTCTTTTCCCCCTTTTTCCCCCCCCTCCCCCTCTCTCTCCTCCCTCTCCTCTCTCTCCCTCTTTTTCCTCTCTCTCTCTCTCCCCTCTTTTTCTCTCTCTCTCTCCCTCCCTCCCCCGTCCTCTCCTCCCTTTTCTCTCTCCTCTCTTTCCTTTTTTTTTTTTCTTTTCTTTCTCCTCCCTTTCTCTCTTTGTCTTTTTCCCCTCTTTGGGCTCTTTTTCCCCTTTTGTCTCTTTCCCCCTTTTTTCCTCTTTCTCTCTTTTTCTTTCTCTCTCTCTCTCTCTCTCTCTCTCTATCTCTATCCTCTTCTCATCTTCTTTTCTTCTTTCTTCTCTCTCTTTCTCTCTCTTGTCCCCTTTCTCTCTTTGTTCTTTCTCTCTTTTTTTCTCCTACTCTGCTCTCTCTCCCTCTTCCTCTCTCTCTCCTCTCCTCTCTCTCTCTCCTCCTCTTTTCTCTCTCTCTCTCTCTCTTGTCTACTTCTTCTCCTTCTTCTTTTTTCTCTCTCTCTCTTTCTCTCTCTCCTCTCTCTCCCCTCTCTCTCTCTCTCTCCCTCCTTTCCCCCTCTCTCCTCTCCTTCCCTCCCCTTTTCTCTTCTCTCTCCTTTTCCTCCCTCTCTCTCTCCTTTTCTCTCCTCTCTCCTAAATTCTTTCTTTTTTTTCTCTCTCTTTCCCCCTCTTTGTTTTTCTCTCTTTTCTTTTTCTTTTTGTCTCTTTCTCTCTTTTTCTCCTATCTGCTCCTCTCTCTCTCTCCTCTCTCTCTCCTCTCTCTCTCCCCCTTTTTCCCCCTTCCCCTCTCTCCTCTCTTTTTCCTCTCCTTTCTCTTTCCCCTTTCTCTCTTTCTCTTTCTTTCTTTCTTTTTCTTCTTTTTTCCCCCCTTTTCTCTTCCCTTTTTTCTCTTTCTTTCTTTCCCCCCCTTCTTTTTTCCCCCTCTTCTCTTTTTCCCCCCCCTCCCTCTCTCTTTCTTTTTTCTTCTTTTCCCTTTTTTTTTTCTCTCCTACCTGCTCTCTCCTTCCCCCTTCTCTTCCCTTTCTCTCTCTCTTTCTTTCTTTTCATTTTTTTCTCTTTTTCCCCCTTTGTTTTTTTCTCTCTTCTCTCCTCTCCTCTCTTTCCCCCTCTTTTTTTTTTTTCTTTATCTATCTTCTTCTTCTTTTCTCTTTTCTCTTTCTTCTTTTTTCTTTTTTTCTCTTTTTCTTTTTCCTTTTGCCCTCCTTTCCTTTCTCTCTTTCCCTTTTTTTTCCCATCTAAACATCTCTTCTTCTCTCTCCTTCTTCTCCTCCCCCTCTCTCTCTCTCTCTTCTCTTTTTTTTTTTCTTTTTCTTTTTTTCTCCCCTCTTTCTTTCTTTTCTCCTTTCTCTTTCTCTCTTCTCTCTTTTCTCTCCACTTCTTCCCTTTTTCCTTTTCTCTCTCCCTTTCTCTCTCTTCTCTCTTTTCTTCCTTTCTTTTCCCCTTTTTTTTTTTCTTTTTCTTTTTCCTCTTTTCCTTTTCTCTCTCTTGTCTATCTCTCTCTCTCCCCTCCTTTTCTCTCTCCCTCTCTCTTCTTCCCCTTTTTTCCCCCTCTCTTCCTTTCGCTCCTTTTTCCCCTTTTCTCTTCCCCTCCCCTCTCTCTCTCTTCCCCTTTTTTTCCCTCCCCTCCCTCCCTTTTCCTCTCTCTCTCTCCCTCCCTCCCTCCCTCTCTCTCTTTCTTCTCTCTCTCTCTCTCTCCTTCTTTCTATCTTTTTTCTCTTTCCCCTCTTTTCTCTTTCTCTCTTTTCTCTTTTTCTTTTTTTTTTTTCCCCCTCTCTCTCTCTCTCTCCTCCTTTCTTTTTCCCCCTCTCTCTCTCTCTCTCCTCTCTTTCTCTCTCTCCTCTTTTTCTCCTCTCTCTCCCTCCTCTCTCTCTCTCTCCCTCTCTCTCTCTCTCTTTTTACTTTCTCCTTTTTTTTCTCTCTTTCCCCTTTTCTTTCCCCCTTTTCCCTTTTC
>NC_051389.1:58133411-58144961 GCF_015228065.2 Penaeus monodon | reverse complement strand
ATATTATATATATTTATATATTTTTAAAAAAATTTATTTTAATATATATTTTACTAATATAAGATTATATTATATAAAATAATTTTTTAAAAATTTTTAAAATAATAATAAAATTAGATATATATATAATAAATATATGTATGTTTGTAATTATATTATATAAAATACATATATAATATATATATATATATATATATAAAATATATATATATATATATATATATATATCTATATATATATATATAAAATATTTTATTATATATATATAAAAATATATATATATATGATGTGTACGAGGATGTAAAAGTCCTTTGATGTCAGTTAACAACCTACAACAGTTGGGCATGTACGTAGCTGTTAGACGAATTGTGATGAAACCTAAAACAGATATTCATAAAACAATTGAATCATTTATTATGACTGAAGAACTGGGAGTCTTTTGCTCGCCCAACTGTGGAGGCTTGTCGATGTGGAAAAGGTTCACTGAAAGGTCATCTTACACTGAAGAAAGAAAAAAGTAAAATTTGATGAGAATCAGAGAAACGGTGGCAGAATCCCCTTTGGGAAAAGAGATCCCACTGAATTAAATAACAGTCATTCATTGCCTTATCCCAGATTGGGTAAACAAAAAAAAAAATTAATTAAAAGCTAAGTGTTGAAAATTTCTTTCGAAGTATGTCGAGCAAATACAAGGACATCATAGAGAAGACGCATATATTTAAAATGTAGAGAAAATGTTGCTTACTCGGGACCCGTTTTCTGTTACCCCACCATGAATACAAAAACCCAAATTCTAGATCAACGTCATTACCAATTGTTTTTAATTCATCCTCACTTATAGAATTCTCATTGAATGATTTTCTAGCGAAGGTCCAGCATGTCTATCTATTTAGATCAGCACTTTTAAACAGTTTTTTGTGAATTTTGGGAAATGAACTCTGACTAAATCCGATCACCCATGCTTTAACAACAGTCACATTTGGCGACAGGCCCGACGAGCATTTTGTCACGACAGCACTTCATAAGATGCAAAAATGTCCAGTGATTGTCTGAGGTCTGCAACACTTGTTGTCAGTAATTCTTATGTTGATGACCCACCAATAAGCGTTAATGATTATGCAGAAGTTAGCACACTGATCCAAGAAGTGTATGGCACTCTACTAAAGTGGGGGTTTAAAATAAGAAAGGGGTTATATCAGGCAGACGAAATTCTCTGATTTTTATCCAAGCACTGTAAACCTAGATGATAAGGTGCTAGGGGTGAGGTGACATCCTCGATCTGATCTGGTTTATTTTAAGGTGTATTTTATCTTTTTTTCAAGAAAGTTACGAATCCACTTGTTGTAGAAATTTTACAAGGGATGAGATGAATACAAATTTCTAATAAATTAACAAAATAATAATGCTGCCAGCATCATGATCAAATTTACCTTTAAGTGACAAGAGGCTAAGATGGGATTTATTCATGGAACTGTTCAAAACTTGAATCTTTTAAATCTAAAAGGTGTGTAGCACAGTGGGGAAATCCTACCTATTAATTTTTGCAGATGGAAACTCCAAGGGAAATATGGCACTACAGTTTATCCAAGATTATCTAATGGCAATTTTAAAGGTACTCTCCGGTGCCTCTAAGAGCAAATTAGCCCCCGTTTGGAAGAAAACAATATCCAGATTGGAACTATGTGAAGCAGTTCTTGCTTGCCGTCTTAGAAATTTCATTGAAGGTGAAATGGCCCTTTAAAAATTTCAGTAATCATATAATAAGTCGTGATGGGTAAAAACCCTAAAGGAAGCTTTTAGATCCAACACTTTTGTAGCAAACAGATGTCAAGAAGTTCAGACCAAAAGTTCTCCATTTGAGTGGTAGTGAGTGATTTTGAATTTGAATGCGGCAGCTGGTGTACTTGCGGATGGGGCGACCTAGTTTCTTGGATGAAGATTCTGTATGGCGGCAAGGCCCAGAATTTCTTGCTTTACCTATTGTATTGTTTTAAATTTCCTGATGTATTATACGGGAAGGGGAGGGAATAACTTGTGTGTTGTAACAAAATAAAAATATTGTGAATGTAAATAGATTTGGTGATTTACAACAAACAGCTTTGTGTGACAGCCATTGTTTTGAATACTGTCTATAATAAGTCCTTGTTGAAATTTGGGGGGTACGATATCAAAGATTGGACCAATTTTTGTAAAGGATACTGTGAAAGAATCATTTATTTTTAATTTTTTTAAATTTTTACATCATGTTAAGCAGAGTGTGCATCTTGATATTACAATGGGTATGGCACTGCAGACGCCCCTGGGAAAATGGATACTCAGACTTCTGTGCTTGGGAAAAAGAACATCAAACCTGTTTCTGATATAGATCTTGGATCTTATTATTCCCAAATGATTACTTTGGATTTCACAAGTAATAAATCCCATCTGGGAAAATTTTTACAGTGATAGCAAATTTGGAGAGAAAAAAATTCTAACGATGTAGTCGATACATTCTCGGAAAAAAAGGATGAGAGATAGTATGTAGAAAGGAGAAATGTTAAAACTCGAAATAAAGCCTTTAATGAGGGTAGCAGTCTCAAAGAAGTACGTGAAAATTGGCTCAGATTACATCAGCTGGCCAGGTTCTGACAACAGAGTGCAGAAGGTAACGAGTATAAGATACGAACCCGGCAGAAAATATAAAGGGAAGATTATATTTGTTGTAGATGGATCTGTGCATAAGTATAGTTGTTATACTTCCCGTAGAAGACCAGTAGTTGATATACTATTATCGTTATAAGTGAAAAATGCGAGAATTTGAATTTTTAATTTACTGAGTGTGATTGCGCAAAGTGATGCTCCTTTGTTACTGTTAAATACTTTTTTGTTTTGCATGGCGCGTCAGTCGGCTCCCTGCCAACTACGTAATTGCTGGTTATAGTTTCTTTTGGTTGAAAGGCCACCCGGCATGATTGGGTTGGCTATTCTACAGTAATCTGTGATATTGTATAACGGGGGATGCGTGATATATAATATATATAAATATATAATATATATATTATATATATATATATATATATAATATATATATATGTATATGTATAATTATTATATAAATATATAAAATATATATATAAATATATATATATATGATATATAATATATATAAAATTTTATATAATATATAATAATTATATATTATATATATTATATATATATATATATATATATATATATATATTTATTATAATATTATATATATATTAATTATTATATTATATATATATATATATATTATTTAATATAGAATAATAATTTATATGTTTTAAACTAAAAAAAATATTTAACTATAATATATATATATATATATGTATATATATATAAATATAAATTGGGGAGTAAAATTTATATATATTATATATATATTATATCTATTATTTTATAATATATATATAATTATTATTAATATTTAAAAAAGGGGGCCCGTTAAAAAAATTTTTTTTAAAACCTTTTTTTACTGTTTTAAAAATTTTTTTCCCTTTTTTTTGCTTTCCCATCGGTCCCCAAATTTGGGCCCCTTTTAAACTCTTTTTTTCCCCCCCTTTTTTTCCCCCCTTTTTTAACAAAAATTTTTTTCACTTTTTTGCGTTTTTTGGGGCTGGGTTTTTAAAGGGGTAAGGGGGGGGGGGGGGGGGTTTTTGATTTACCACAGGGGGCCTGGGGGAGGGGGCCGGGTTTTGGGAAAGGGGTTAAACTCACCGGCAAAAAAAAACCCCACCCCCCCCCCCCAAAAAACCAAAAAAACCCCCCCAAAAACCCCAAAACCCAAACATAAAAACCCCAAAAACCCCACCAAACAAAACCCCAAACAAAACCACCCCCCCAAAAAAAAAACCCCCCCCCAAAAATATTTTTTTAAAAAACCCCACTTTTAATACATTTTTAATATAAAAAGGAAAAAAAAACCAATTTAATTTCCCCTTTAAAATTTAAATTAAAAAAAAACAAAAAAATATGGGGGGTTTTTTTTAAAAGGGATATGGAAAAAAATTTTTTTTTTTTTAAAAAATTTTTTTTTTAAATAAAAAAAAAAAAAAAAAAAAATTTTTTTTTTATTTTTTTTTTTTTTTTTTTTTTTTTTTTCCCCCCCCCCCTTTTTTTTATTTTTTTTTAAATTTATAAAACAAAAATTTTTTATTATTTATATTTTTTTTTTTTTTTTTTTATTTTTTTTTAATTTATCTTTTTTTTTTTTTTTTTTTTTTTTTTTTTTTTTTTTTTCCCCCCCCCACCCCCCCAAAATTTATTTTTTTTAATTTTTTAATTTAAAATTTTTTTTTTATATTAAATTTTTAAAAAATTTTTTTTTAAATTGGGGGGCCCCAACCCCGGGGGTAAAATAAATTTTTTGTCCCTCCCCTTTTTGCCCAGACCTTTTATCCAGTCATAAGACGGAAAATTGATGTAAATTATCAGTTAATATGCTGTGTTTTGCATGCTGCTCAGTCGCTCGCCTGCCACTAGTATTGCTGTTATAAGTTTCTTTTGGATTGACGGCCACCCGGCATGATTCGGGTCATGCCTATTCTATCAGTAATCTGTGATATTGTATAACTGAGGATCTGTTGATATATACATTATATATAATAATATATATATATATTATATATATATTATATATATATAATTATATTATAAGATATATATATATATATTATACTATATATATGATATTATATATATAATATATGAATAATATATATAATATATATATCTATTCATAATATAATATATATATATATATATAATATACATATATTATATTTAATATAATATATACTATATAATATAATATAATAATATATAATCTATATGTATTATATCTAATCTATATAATATAGATATAATATATATATATCTATATATATATAATATATTATTATATATTGTTTCATATGACATCTTATTCATATCTACAGTATATCATAGTAGTAGAGATATATATAAATGATTATATCAATAACATTGAAATATATATGAATATAGGGGGGGGGGGGGGGGGGGGGGGGGGGGGGGGGGGGATACACCGCACTCTCCAAGGAACTGGACCTACCCGTACTCACTCAAGAGCACAACATGAAACATTAAGACATGCTGTGACCACGGCGCCAGACATGCCTAGTTAAAAAAGAAGAATAATTAATATAATTATAATATATATATTTAATTATATATTAATATAAGTTGTGTGTTGTGTGTTTTGTGTGTTGTTTGTGTGTGGGTGTTGTGTTGGGTGTGTGTGTGTGTGTGTGTTGGTGTGTGTGGTGGTGTGTGTGGTGTGTGTTGTGTGTGTGTGTGTGTATGTTATTTTATGAGTATATATATATTATATTAAATATTATTATATTTTATATATATCATATATCATTATATATACAGATTCGCCCTTTTTCTTTTACAGGATAAGCATGCCCAGAGCCGCGTAAAAGGCCTCCAACAAGAGGAGAACACGCGACAGCAAGACACTCCAGCTCCACACCTCTCCTCCACCGACAGGGGTCTATGATCATTCTACCTTAGTAAAACCAGCAACTAACCCTTTTATAACTCATCTCGTCTCGCTCATATCGGTGCGCGTGCCCAAACTCACGTGTGCTACTCGGTGCTTGCGGCTCGCTATATCTATGGTTGCGGGCACGCTTACACCTCGACAACGTGCTCCCAGTCTCATACATGTTGTGTGTTGTGTGTGGTGTGTGTTGTGTGTGTTGTGTGTGTGTGTGTGTGTGTGTTGTGGTGTGTGTTTGTGTGTTATGTATGATATATAAAAATTATTTTTTTTTTATATATATTATAATAATAACATATGTATATACATTAATACATTATCAATATATATGTATATACTATGCTAGATATAGAATTATGCTATGCATTATACATTAATATATATATATAATATATCTTATATATTAATTATATATTTATAATATATTATATATATATATATATATATTATTAATAAAATATATATATATATATATTATATATATATTATATCTATTATAATATATATAATATATTAATATAATTTTTTTTTAATATATATATTGTATTATAATATATTTTAATATATATATTAATATAAAAATATATATATATATATATTTTATATATAAATATATAAAACATTTTAAAATTTAAAATTATATATTAAAATTTAAAATAATATGTTTGTTTATTAATATTATAGTATAAAATAATAATATTATTATATATAATATATATTTTATATTTTATATATGTATATATATATATATTTTATAAAAATTATATTATATATTTTAGTATATATATAAGCAATAATTCTTTAATGCATAACCCCATATTTGTATATATAGGATTTTATATTGATAATATGTATATATTTGATATACATATTGAAATATATGATATATATATATATATATATAATAATTTTAAATTATAATATGTAATATAAATCCCATACACACAAAACCCCACACAAACACCCCCACACACCCACACAAACACACCCCACACCCCACACAAACAAACACACAACAAACCACATACAGGTAAGTGAGAGGGATTGGGATTTGGGGAGAAATGTTGTGGCCAGGTGAAAAGCGAGGGGCCCCCCGCAAGCCATCAGAAATATGAGCGATGCCCCCCGCAAGCCACCAAAGGTAAGCAAACGTGAGTTTGGAGCACGCGTCAAGATATGAGGGGGGACGAGAGAGGGGAACGTTCAAAAAAAAGGGGTTTTAATTTTGCTGGTTTTTTAAATAAAGGTAGTATGATCCCCATTAGACCCCCATCCCCCCGGGTGGAGGCCCGGGGTGGGGGGGGGGGGGACCCTGTGGGCTTGGGCTGTCTGCCGGGTTCTCTCTCTCTCCCTTACGGCCCGTTTTCCTTTTTAGGGCGGGGGCCCCCCCCTTTCAAAGGGGGGATGCTTATCCCGTGCAAAAAGAGAAACCCGGGCAACCACCCTGTATATATATATGTATATATATGTTTTAAGATTTTAAATATATATTTTATATAAATATTATATATTTAAAAAAATAAAAACATACATAAAAAAAACCCCAACACACCCCCACACACACACAAAACACACACACACAAAAACCCCACACAAACACACACACACCCCCCCCAACACCACACACACACCCCACACACACACACAACACACACCCACCCACACCCCCACAAACACCACAAAAAAAACCCCACACATATAAAATATTATATTTTCATATATATAAAATATATATATTTTAATATAATATAGATATATATTTTTCTTTTCTTTTAACGGTGGTTTCATGGGGAGCCGCCGTGGTCACAGCCGATATTTAATTGTGTTTTCATGTTTTGGAACCCTTTTGGGATTTGAGACGGGGTTTAGGGCCCCCACCCTTTTCCCACGGAGAGTGCCGGGGGTTATCTTTTTAGGTAATATTCCCTCTTTTACCCGGGCTTGGGACCAGCATTGACTTGGGCTGGCTTGGGCCCAACCCGCGGTATTTTAGGCAATCGAGGTGAAGTTCCTTGCCCAAGGACAAAGCGCCGGCCGGGACTCGAAAAACCCGAACTCAAAATTGCCGTCATGGGCAGGGCTTGAGTACGACGCTCTAAAAAATTCGGCCCCCGGGCCCCACAAAATATATATATATTATAATATTCATATTATTATATTAATTTTATATATATATATATTTTAAATTTTTATATATATATTGATATTTTATTATATATATTTATATGTATTCCATAAAATAAAAAATTATATTTAAAATTATAATTATATATATATATATATATATATATATATATTATATATAATGTGTGTGTGTGGGGGTGTGTGTGGTGTTATAAAATTTTTATATATATAATATATTTATATATAAAATTTTATATAAAATATAATATTATTATATTATATAATTTTAAAATTTTTATATATATGATATAAAAATATATATATAATCATATGAATAAAATATTAAATATATATATATATAAAATATAAATAATATATAATATATATTATATAGATTTGAATATAATTTCATATAGTTATTATTTTTTATATTAAAATTATATATATATATTAAAAGAAATATTATATGTATATAATTTTATATATTATTATTATATATATATTAGATATATATTATTATATATATAAAATATATCAATGAATAAAATTTTATTAATATATAATATATTATAATATATTAATATTAATTTTTAGATTTATATTACATTAGATTAATTTATTATATTTATTATAAAAGATATTAAAATAAATTTTAAAATTATAAAAATATTATATAATAAATATATATTATAAAATATATAATATTATTTTTAAAAACATATATATATATATATATATATATATATATATTATATATATATATATATTTTATATATAAATTATCTATATTATATATATATAATATTATATATAGATATAATACTATTTTATATATATTATATATTATACGGGCATCCTCAGTTATAATATCACAGATACTGATAGAATAGGCAAAACCGAATCCATGCCGGGTGGCCGTTCAAATCCAAAAAGAAACTTATTACAGCAAGTACGTAGTGGCCAGGGGGGACAGACGCGCCATGCAAACAAAAACGTATTAACAGTAACAAAGGGCATCACTTTGCGCAATCACACTCAGTAAATTAACAATTCAAATTCTCGCATTTTCATTTATAAGCGTTTAATAATATCAACTACGGGTCTTCTACAGGAAGTAAACAACTATACTTATGCACAGACCCATCTCACGAATATAATCTTGCCCTTTATATTTTCTGCTGGTCGTACCTTCAATCCAGGACCATTCTGCACTCTGTGTCAGAACCATGGCCAGCTGATGTAACTGAGCCAATTTTTCAGTACTTCTTTGAGTACTGCTATCCCATTCAAGGCTTTATTCGAGATTAACTTTCTCCTTTCACATACTATCTCTCATCCATTTCCGAGAATGTATCGACTACATCGTTAGAATTTTTTCTCTCCAAATTTGCTATCACTGTCAAAATTCCAGAGGGGATTTATTACTTGTGAAATCCAAAAGTAGATATTTGGGAATAAGTAAGATCAAGATCTATATCAAAAAACAGGTTGATTTCTTTTTACCAAGCACAGAAGTTGAGTATCCATTTTCCCAGGGGGGGTCTGCAGTGCCATACCCATCTGTAATATAAAGATGCACAACTCTGTTTAACATGATGTAAAAATTTAAAAAATTAAAAATAAATGATTCTTTTCACAGTATCCTTTACAAAAATTGGTCCAATCTTTGATACGTCCCCGCCAACTTTCAACAAGGACTTATTTTAGACAGTATTTAAAACAATGGCTGTCACACTAAGCTGTTTGTTGTAATCACCAAAACTATTTACATTCACAATACTTTTATTCTTTGTTACAAACACACAGTGTTTTTCCCTCTCCTTGCGTATAATACATCAGGAAATTTAACAATACAATAGGTAAAGCAAGAAATTCTGACCCTTTCCGCCATACAGAATCTTCATCCAAGAAACTAGGTCGCCGCCATCCGCAAGTACACCCGCTGCCGCATTCAAGTTCAAACTCACTCACTACCACTCAATGGAGAACTTTTTGGGCTGAACTTCTGACACTCTGTTTTCTACAAAAGTGTTGGATCTAAAAGCTTCCTTTAGGTTTACGATCACTGACTTAGTTATATGGATTTCTGAATTTTAAGGTCCATTTCACCTTCAATGAAATTTCTAAGCCCGGGAAGCAAGAACTGCTTCACATAGTTCAATTGGATATTTATCTTCCCAAAGGGGGCTAATTTGCTTTAGAGGCACCGAGAGTACCTTTAAAATTGCCATTAGATAAATCTTGGATAAGCTGTAGTGCCATATGCCTTGGAGTTTCCATCTGCAAAAAATTTAATAGGGGAGGATTTCCCCACTGTGCTACCCCCTTTTAGATTTAAAAGATTCAAGTTCGAACAGTTCCATGAATAAATCCCATCTTAGCTTTGTCACTTAAAGGTAAATTAGATCAAGATGCTGGCAGCTATTATTTCTTTGTTAATTTATTTAGAAATTTTTATTCAGTCTCATCCCTGTAAAATTTACTACAACAAGTGGATTCGTAACTTTCTTTGAAAAAAGATAAAATACACCTTAAAATAAACCAGATCAGATCGAGGATGTCACCTCACCCCTAGACACCTTATCATCTAGGTTTACAGTGCTTGGATAAAAATCAGAGAATTTTCGTCTGCCTGATATAACCCATTTCTTTATTTTAAACCCCCACTTTAGTAGAGTGCCATACACTTCTTGGATCAGTGTGCTAACTTCTGCATATCATTAACGCTTATTGGTGGGTCATCAACATAAGAATTACTGACAACAAGTGTTGCAGACCTCAGACAATCACTGGACATTTGTGCAGTCTTATGAAGTGCTGTCGTGACAACTGCTCCGTCGGGCCTGTCGCCAAATGTGACTGTTGTTAAAGCATGGTGATCGGATTTAGTCAGAGTTCATTTCCCAAAATTCACAAAATCTGTAACAGTGCTGATCTAAAATAGATAGACATGCTGGACCCTTCGCTAGAAACTCATTCAATGAGAATTTCAATAAGGTGAGGATGAATTAAAAACAATTGGTAATGACGTTGATCTAGAATCTGGTTTGTGTATCTCATGGTGGGTAAACAGAAAACGGGTTCCCGAGTAAGCCAACATTTTCTCTACAGTTAACTTATATGCGTCTTCTCTATCATGTCCTTGTATTTGCTCGACATACTTCGATGAATTATCAACACTTAGCTTTTAATTTAATTTTTTTTTCTGTTGACGCCAATCTGGCATAAGGCAATGAATGACTGTTATTTAATTCAGTGGGATCTCTTATCCAAGGGTATTCTGCCACCCGTTTCTCTTGATTCTCATCAAATTTTACTTCTTTCTTTCTTCAGTGTAAGATGACCTTTCAGTGAACCTTTTCCACATCGACAGCCTCCACAGTTGGGCGAGCAAAAGACTCCTAGTTCTTCAGTCATAATAAATGATTCAATTGTTTTATGAATATCTGTTTTAGGTTTAATCACAAATTCGTCTAACAGCTACGTACATGCCTAACTGTTGTAGTTTGTTAACTGACATCAGAGGACTTGTACATCCTCGTACACATCATATATATATATTATATATATATATATATATATATATATATATATATATATATATATATATATATATGTATATGTATGTATATGTATATATATATATACATATAATACATATATATATATATATATATATATATTATATATATATATATATATATATATGTATATGTATATGTAATATATATATACATATACAATATATATATATTTTATATATTTTATTTTTATATATATATGTTATGGTTGTGTGTGTGTTTTTCTATATATATATATATTATACTATAATTATATAGTTATATATTATTATTATAGTATATGTATGATATTAAAAA
>NC_051389.1:58122515-58133311 GCF_015228065.2 Penaeus monodon | reverse complement strand
CCCAAAAATTTGTTTTACTTTCTTATTCAGCCTTTTTAGGATAAGGTCATAGTCACGTGGGTTGAGGGGTGAAAAACCCAGTTGGAATTTTAACTTTGTAAAGTAGGAGTAGAAGCAAAAAGGCAAATTCAACTTTTATATGGATACCAAGAATAAAAGCAAGACCGAGGTATATTAAAAAAAAGATCTTGTAGACAAGACCCCGTAAGCAAACTAACAGTAAAATTAGAGTTAAGCAACAGAACCAACCCCAATCAGCACCATCGATATTGGCAACAAAATCGGGATAAAATAAATAAACAAGTTAACTGTTCATTGGTTACACAAGTCAAAAAATAAAACCAAATGCACTTGAGCCATCACAACAGATTTCATGTAGCCAGTTTGCACGGTTGGTTTTTCGAACGTAATTTCTCATTTTGGTAACACATACACAACTTTAGGTAACAGATACACAACTAGTAAGTTTGTGGACTAGGCGTCTGTCTCCCTGGTTGCCGCAAAGCCAAGATTAAGCGAAAACTTGGAGACAGTTCAAAATGAAGCTGTCAGGATCATTTGAGTCTCCCGAGGTGGACGAAGGCCCTCAACCTCCTCATGGAGGCAAACCTTCCCCCCTTGGCTCACGAATTGATTAGTGGAAGTGGGTTTCCCTCTCAAAGGTCATCCAAGCCTCCAGGAACACAAACATGAAACAAAAAATACTCTGACACCTAGAGCAAGACCACAAGCTGTTTGCATGGTGTTGATACGCTATCAGCTCAAACAACAACTACTTGCCAAGGGCAGGGACTCCCCCACCCCGACTTTTGAAGCCCCACCGTGGGCAAAAACCCTTTGATTAAGTTCTCTGTTATGAGCTTCTCAATAGAAAGAATCAATACCCCATGCCTAGTCGAAAGGCAGAAGGCTTGGGGTTCAGGCACCCATCACTCCTCTGGGTAGGTAAAACCTACTTCACGGATGGATCAGTCGATCCCTTAAACCACACTGTAGGTGCTCTTTACAGCAAGGGATGTCACACAATCCATGAGGGTAACAGACAATGCCTCCTCGCTACAAGCAGAGGCAGTTTTCGTCATGGGATCATTAGCGAAATATAGAAAAATTTAAATGTTTAAAAATTTAAAATCTACAATAAATATCTTCAAATAACAATAAATAGATTAAAAATCAAAGCATAAATATTACGCTCTATATTAAAATTTTTGCATAAACATTTGTAAACAAAATTTTTGAAAAATTATTAGTCTCCCTAAGGAAACTAATAAGACCCTCTATGTCCCAATCCTCCCCCGATACATTTTTCAGTGAATATGGGGGAGACAAGTAATACGTCTTTTGGGCTGAGAATGTTTCACATCTTTCCACTACATGTGTGACCGTTTAAAGGCTCTTGGAATCCCCCACAAAGTGCTTTACTTTTTGCCATCATTTGGGCAAAAGTTAGTTTGCGTGCCGATCTTAGTCTTGTTAATACAACTTCCACTTTTAGTTTGGGATGGCTGCTAGTAAACCCAACTGCCAAGGTCATCTCTAATCTCTTGCAGTTTGTTCTGGAGGTATGCCTCCATTGTTCCTTCCATTTATTGCGAAGACAACTCCTGATGCTGGGTTTCAGGTAAATGTGGGAGAGGAAAATGAGCATAACAAGGTTGAGCAGCAGCTGCCTTGGCCTTCTGATCAGCTCGCTCATTCCCATGATACCAACATGCGCTGGCACCCAACACAGATTTATCTTTTTATGTTGACATCAGTGCAAGCCAATCTTGAAATCCGTCACTATGAATGTGAGAGTTTAAACTTTAATGCTTGCAAGGCACTCGAGAGCCCACAATATATCACATAATAATGGTTTGAAAGATCTATAGTCATTTTACTGCTGCATGGATGGCAAGTAACTCTGCAGTGAAGATTGAGGCTGCTGGGAGGGACTGACAGATGCAGTTTTCTTCTCCCCCACGTTGCAAAGCCCCACACCATTTTTAGATTTCGAACCATCTGTATATTTTGTATCTGATCCTTGATACTTAGAAATGTGCTGAACTTTGTTCGGATCTCCCCCCTTTTCCCCAATCGTCAAATCCAGCTCAATTTATTAATCCAAGGGGGGAATGGGGAATTCCCATCAGCCAGAAACCTTAGTGAGATTTAAAATTTAAGTTTTCCCCAAACAAGATTCCTAATTCTCCACCATTAGGATCAGTTACCCTTTAAGGGGTTGAAAACCAATTCTGGATCTGGATGTAGGAAAATCCCAAAAATCCTTTGTAGTCTTGTGGTAAATCAGGTTCATGTAGACCTGGTGTAAATGAAAGAGGTTTTTCCACTCTCAAAATTTACAGGGATTCCACTCATTCTCAGGTAAGGGACTTCACAGGGTTAAAGACTGAAAGCCCCAGTACAGATTTTGAGAGCTTCATTATGAACCAAGTCCAACCCCTAGAAAACCAGTGGGAGTTGCAGATGAAAATCCTCACATCCTTTTAAGAAGTTTATAAATAAGCGCTCGATAAGAGCAGAAGCGTTGGTGCGTCTGACCCCAAGATAAATTTTGGAAAGGACCCGCAAAATTTACTAAGCACTTTTGTAGCCTTCCTTAACTGTTTGATGTGGGGCACCCATGTAAGCCTGGAGTCAAAAATTAGACCCCAATGTTTCCCATTTCCCTTGGACAAATTGCAGGGGTTTGCTCCTAAATAGAGGGAAGGATGAAATTTTCCCTGTTGTGGAAATGTATAGCCATGTCTGCTGGAGAAAAATTTGAACCTGATATATTCCCCCACTTACAACCTGATTTATTGGCAGCCTGCATGCGTCCTTGCACATCCTGTAAGTTCTCCTGAGGTTCTTGCTCAGGTAAAAGAATAACCATAAACGGTCTCTGCACATAAGCATCAGGGGAAATGAGCGTAGCGACAGATAGCTGACATTGGAAAGGGGGGTATGCCCCCAAACCCTTTGATCATAAAACCGAGCCGAAAAATTAGCAGAGGTAATCCCCCACAGCTCTTTGCCTTCCTCCTGCACCTCACAGATGAAAACGAGATCCTCCCCTCAGCTAGATGGTACTATGATGCCACAGGCTATGACCCACTGGCACTCTCTGAAGCAATCAAAGGGGTCTGAAGTCATTCTTCACAGAATCGGGACTAAGTTACCTTTTGCACATGGCAGATCATAGAGACAATTGCCTATGCAGACAGGTTTCCCATACACTGTGGCGACCCGGAAAGCCACGCTGGTACATTACTTACAGAATTGTGAGCACACACAATTTCTGAGACAAAGCCGCTGAAATGGTAAAGAGATTATTCTGTATGCTTACATCATAGCGGCAGGAAGCCTGCTGGCAATCCCGCCACCACGGTAGGAGTTGAAAAAGAATGAAATAAGACAGCCATAAATAGCTGACACAGGCCGGGCCATATGTATGACGGCCCGGGCGATGCTAGACAACGCTAATCTCAATGCGAACGAACGAACGAACGAACCGAGATCAGCAATCCCCGATCTCCATGCGGAACACGATAACAGCAGTAGAAATACAAGGACTGCCCAGTCTTTATTCGACTGGGGAGCCTGCCGGCTCCTCCGTGGATCTCCAAATTCACTTTCAGGCACTCACACCCACAACAAACTCTCCATTAAAAGATATAGACCAGTCCCAAATAATAGATGCAAAAATATCTACTATAAACTGTAAACAAGACTTGCCACATTTACAGTAGGAAAGAGATTCAGTATGTATGAAATAAGTAAGACTTACCCACTGTACAGCATCCACGTTTTCCCTGCATTTGTTCTTTTCAAATTTTTCCCTCACACTTGGAATCGTCGTCCACGCAAGTCTGTCTTCCCTTTGCATGAGTTCTTGGGTGTTTCATTTATTGTTTGAACCTTGTAACAAGAAAAAATTGTAATGAGCTCTTTCTATCAATTATCCGGGAAATTTTTCATGGATATCAGTGTGCTTGACTTATGCAATAAAAAGGGAACCTCAGTAAATGTCATGTAAAAATAAGTAAAAGAGTAGCAGAAAATATATATTACAAGACAGAAGTGAGAAATTAGTATTTCAAAAATCTCTTTTGCAAATTTCACAAACTGGACACTATGCTTACTAGGTGTACAGCATCCACAGGTTTTTTCCCTTTTCATTTGCTTTTTTCAAAAGTTCCGTCGCACTTTGAATCGTCGGAAACGCAAGTCTGCCCTTCCCTTTGCACGAGTTTTTGGTTTTAAATTTATTGTTTGATCCTTACAACAAGAAAATAAGATTTGTATTGAGTTGTTCTTAGAAGTGATTTTGATATATCAAATGAATATTTTTGTGTTTACTTTACAATAGAAAGATGACCTCAATAAACGTACAAATAACTCAAAATAACAAGATCAGAAAAAAAAAATATAAAGACACTTTATAGTAGAAGGGGGCAAATGAAAATTAGTATTACAAAATATGCCTGCTCAAATCTTACAAACTGGAAATTATGCTTACTAGGTGTACAGCATCCGCAGTTTTTCCCTTTGCATTTCTTCTTTTCAAACTTTCCATCGCACTTAGTTTCGTCGTCCACGCAAGTCTGTCCTCCCCTTTTCACGAAACCTTGGGTATGCACTTATTATCTGTTACTTACAAGAAAAAAAAGGCACTAAAAAAGTTTTTTTTTTTTAGAGGTAATATTACATCCCAAAAAGTAGGGTTTTACTTGGCTAGAGCAATCAATGGCGATCCAGGTAAAGTAGAAACAGTGGTTCCCTAACTTTTTTTGGGGCATTGCCCCTTTCCCATAAAGCATCTTTCATCACGATTCTTATGCAGTATTAAACTATTATCTATAAGTACGACATACATTATTTATTTCTTTTCTTCATGACGGATGAATAATTAGTAACCATAACCTGCGCATTGGGTCGACCCCCCAACATACTGCAAAAAGGGCCCCCAGGGTTCCTAATATGTCAACCACGATTGTTTAATGAGAAAAACAACAGATTAGAAAAAGATGCGTTTTAGGGTAGAGAAAAATATGAAAAGAGGGAGCAATGGAAAAGCGGTAATACAAAATAAGATGGACTTACTTGATGTACAGCATCCACAGTTTTTCCCTTTACATTTCTTCCTTTCAAAAAATTTCCGTCACACTGGATTTGTCGTCCACGCAAGTCTGCCCTCCCCTTTGCACGAGTGCCTCGGGTGTGCATTTAGTGCCTGAGCTTATAATAAGAAAGCGGATTTGGAATGGAGAATTATAAATAATTCGGTATTCGGTATTCAATAGCAGATAGTAAGATCCCAGCAACATTACTCGACTTATCCGTTTCGAGCCTCACTTCATGACCATCAAATAAAAGGGAATAGGAAGAGATATAGCAGACTTGCTATTTTTCTGCTAAAGAAGTTGATTTGAACATTACCTATGGTACAGCAGCAGCACTTTTCCAGAGCAACCATTATTCTTAAATTCACATTGGCAATTCGCCTTACCAATCACACAGACTGCTTTCACATAAGCAGTTCTTCTTAGGATTAAATTATTCTCAGGATTGTTCTTGTGGAAAAAAAAAAGAAACAAATTACATCTTGTAAGGATGTGGTGCTTCAAGTGAACAGGAGAAAATAATACAGCTGGGTCAACGTCCAAAATGTTGAAAGCGAACTCACTGGATGTCTCCTGCTGCAGCAAGTACATAACTTACAGCGAGAGTTGGCATCGGTTCTACTTTCACAGGGACAGTAATTTGTTCTTTACAAAACCACCAGCATTGAACATTAGTCGTTGGTTGCACCTTTACTAAGAAATTTTCTGTTCTTATTATTTCAGTTTTGCGTTACTCTTCCTAGTCATCTTCCATTGTCCATTTTTTTTTCTTTTTTCCGTGTCAGTTTTTTCCTGCTCGTCAGGATTTCTTGAACCATTTTTTTTACTCTCACTTTTCAATGTTTCTTGTCCTGCATTATTTGCTTCTCCATGACATTTCTTTGGCTTGCACGTAGACTTAAAGCGCCCTTTTGTCCCGTCTTAAGAGTGTTCGCCCCTTTCTTTCTGTGATTTTCTTAAATCTGTTCAGTTTCTCGTTTGCGTCGGTTCTAGATCCAGAAGTTGCTTTGGGAACCCGGAAGTTCCCTGCACCGAAATATCTTCCCTTTTGTTGCCGTCGAGAGGTTCGTGGATTGCACAAGCTGGTTGTTGTAGACGGGATCTGCAAGTTCTGAAAACAAGGAGAGTGTGTTCTAAACAACAAAACGAACTTCGGAGAGTTTACGTAGCAATTATGGCATGTATTTGTATATGTGTTGCAGGGATTGTTATGCACACATCTGTAAAAATGTGTGTTGGTGTGGTGTGTGGTGTGTGTGGGTGTGTCGTGGTGGTTGTGTGTGTGTGTGTGGGGTGTGTCGTGTGTGTGTGTGTGTGTGTGTGTGTGTGTCTGTGCGCGCACATGCTGTGCGTGTGCGTGCATGGGAAATTAACTCGTTGATGCTCGGTTCCTTTCATATTCTAACCTGGGCACCGGTCTGAGCTAGAGAGTTAGAAACACCACCCGGCACAAACGGCGCTGGAAAGATGACACCTACGGTGATAGCCGGGGTCCTGCCAGTTCTTCCATGGCTCCGGGAAGGTGCACTGCGGGATGCAGTAAAAAAGGGACAGCGGGGGCAGGGCGCAGACACGCAAACGGGTGGGCAACAGAATGCAGCCCTAGGACGCAGGACAGCAGTGATAGCGCCCCAAAATGGCACAAGGAAAAAGGGCACGGGGGAGAAATGGGGAAAAGAGTGCCGGGAGAAGGGGGGGTGGGGGGGGCGCGACACGCCAGGGGCACACGCGCAAGCGGGAGGGAGAAGGGAAACGGGGAGAGGGGGTGGAAGATGAGACGGAGAGCGGGGCAAGAGAGAGAGAGAGAGAGAGAGAGAGAGAGACAGAGAGAGAGCGCGATAGAGAGAGAGAGAGAGAGAGAGAGAGAGACAGGAGCTGAGAGAGAAGAGAGATAGCGAGAGATAGTAGATGATAGAGAGAGAGAGAGAGATAGAGGAGAGGAGAGAGAGAGAGAGATGACAGGGAGATACAGGGATGGAGAGATGAGATAGAGAGAGAGAGAGAGAGAGAGATAGAGAGAGAGAGAGATAAATATAGAAAAAAAAAAAAAAAAAAAAAATAAAAAAGAGAGAAAAATGAAGAAAATAAGAAAGATAGAAGAATAATATAATAATAATATAGAAATAGAATAGAAAATAAGAAAGATATAAGAAAAGAGATAGAGATAGATGATAAGAGAAAGAAAAGAGTATGAGAAAGAAAGATAATATAGATAAGATAAAGTATATATAGGTAGAGATATAGATATAATATATAGATAGTAAGTATAAATATAGAGAAATATAGATATATAGATATGTAAGAGATAATATAGTATATAATATAGATGAGAAGTATATATATAGATGGAGATATAGGTATAATAGATAATATATAGTATATAAGTAATAATGAGATATAGTAGAGAGAAAATAGAAATGATGATAGATAGATGATATGATATAGAGATATATAAGAATGATATAGATATAAATATATTAAGATATATATAGATATAATAGAATATAGTAATATATATATATAAATAAAAAAATAAGAAATATAGAAAATATATATAATATATATAATAAATAATATAAGATATATAATATAATAAAATATATAAATATTATAGAAAGATATAATAAGATAAAAAAAATATTTATATAAAATAAATATATATAAAATAATATTATTATATATATATATATACTATATATCACATATATACATACACATAAACACACACACCACACACACACATATATATATATATATATATAAATATATCTAATTATGAATATATATATATATATCTATATATATGTATATATATATATATCTATATATATATATAGTATAATTATATATATATCTATATATATATATATATATATATATATATCTATATCACACACACCACACCACACACACACACACACACACACACACACACACACACCACATATATATATATATATATCTAATATATATATAATCTTATATATATATATAATATATATTAAATTCTTACATGGCTGCCCATCGATCATCGACACCCCTTGCCGATGACCGTCAATTGTCATGACCTCTGCATGACCTTGACGCGCTTTACTCCCGACTTCAATGGACGTAACGGGACTCGGAATACGTGGACGAGACCATGGGGGTTATGATTCGGGTCGGGCTGCGTGTCTGGTCGACTCAGAAAGAGGTGTGTATGGGGAGAAGGCGAGGGAGGGAGGAGAACGACTTGGAACGGGATGCTTGTGGAAGTAAGGTGACTATGGCGCGGGTCGGCGTGTGCAAAAGGTCGGCTTACGATAATTTGCATATTGTAGTCTGTAAGTTGATCTTATTTGTTCATCGCTGTATTTGCAGTATAGATTTACTTTACAATAGAACTATTTCATGTTCTGGGTTAAATTATGTTTGCGTTGAGGTGATTTTCGTACATTTTTTGTGATGTACCTGGGTGTATTGGGTGTTGAAATGCCAACATAATTGATAAAATGGATTTATAATCTTCCTCCAGACCTACTTTATATTATCTATACTCGGTAATGGCTTTATTAAAAAGTAAGAAAAGGAAATAATGTAATACTATAATAAGTAGATTATACCACCCCCCGGAAAATATACACGACGAGCATAGTGATGAGTGATTGTTAATTAGTAAATATAACAAGGCTAAAACCAGAAGAGCTCGCATATGAATTAATGTTTTGACACTTACGGAAAAAACAGAGCTAAGATATAAAAAAACACGAGTAGATGTAATAACAATAATTAAGAAGTGATTAAAGCAGCAGTAAAACACGAGAATATATGAAACGTGGAATGGGACATAAAATTAAAAGAAACATAAGGATTTTATGAATTATTAAAGCTTGACACCAAAGTATATAACTTGGATTGAGTTTGTTCTGCGCCTGTTCTGCAACAACCGTGTGTCATTGTTAATGAACGAAAGCTAAGGAACAATATATATATATATATAAAAATATATATATATATATATATATAATATATATATATATATAATATTATATTTCACCCCACACACACACAACACCACACTCACACACACACACCCCCACACACATACAAAACACACACACACACCCCACCATATATTATATATATATATCTATATATATATATTTATATATATTAATATTTTTTTATTATATATATATATTATATACACATATGTATATATATATACACAGTTTTTATCGTTTTATTATTCAAAATTTTAGCTTATTTTCCCATTTCCTTTTTAACAACTAATAAAAAAGAGCGAAAGAACGAGAAACAAAAAAAAAGAAGAAAAAAAGAAAGAAAAATAAATATCGCCATTGACAGTGATACCATAAACTGAATCTAAACTTTGTAAGAAATTTCATCCTGACAACGATCATCTTCATGTATTTTTTGACGTTAAATCGCACAAGTTCTTATCTTTGTCAGAAATGTTTTATTCATCAACACTATCCTGCTGATAAGATAGCATCAAGATTCTGTGTATCTGTTATTCAAGATCCTTTGCCTCAACAATTCACAGATATCTTGCCTGGAAACAAACATACAAAAACGTATAGATTACTGAATATCAATATCATTCTGGCAAACCTACAAACCAAGCTGTATTTTCACACAGACACACACATACGCATACACATACGCATACGCATACGCATACGCATACGCATACGCATACGCATACACACACACACACACACACACACACACACACACACACACACACCACACACACACACACACACACACACACACACACACACAACACATACACACACACACACACACACACAATATATATATATATATATATATATATATATATATATATATATATATATATATATATATATATATATAATTAATCTAATGCATATTGACTTCTAAATGATATATCTTTTGCATTACCTTTTTTAAACACGAATCAGACTGATGCGAAGTTACGCGAAGTTTATTTAAAACGACGAGATTTGCAAAAACATTGATATCATATTTAGTACATTTTTTTCTTCGTTGAGAAGGGATGAGGAGAGCTTATTTAATACTAAGAAAAAAACTGATAAGATGAGATAATACAGAGATTAGTAAAAGAAAAAAAAAGTAAGTATAATAATGAAATGAATGAGAAGAAGAATACGAAGAGGAGGAAGAAAAAGGACGAAGAGGAGGAAGAAGACGAAGAGGAGGAAGAAAAAGGACGAAGAGGAGGAAGAAAGACGAAAAAAAGACAAAAAAAGAAGGAAAAAAGAAAAAAGAAGAAGAATAGAGGAAAGGAGCTTAAGAAGACGAAGACGAAGACGAAGACGAAGAAGAAGAAGAAGAAGAAAGTAGCAAACGAAGAAGGAGATGAAAGTAAAGAAAAAAAAAAAAAAAAGGAGAATAAGAAGCAGAATAATAATAACACAAAGAAATAGAAAAATAAGATAAAAAAAAAGATATAAGATAGGAAAAGGATACTTAAACTGACACATCTTCTCTCGACACATATACGAACGTCAGGATATGTATGGGTCTTCGTATCCTGACAGCCAAAGAACGATGGATATGCTGAGTTGCAATGTGGTGATGAGGGTGCGCTGAGAGTTTCAAGGCCCGGGGGAAAGAAAAAAAAGGGGGGGGTAAAAAAAAAAAAAGGGGGGGGTAAAGGTAAAAAAAAAAGAAAAAAAA
>NC_051389.1:58116289-58122415 GCF_015228065.2 Penaeus monodon | reverse complement strand
TTTCCTCCTTCTTCCTCCTTCCTCCCCTGCTCCCCTTACTTTTCCTCTCCTCTGCCCTTTCCTTCCTCCTCCTCCTTTCTTCCCTTTCTACTCCTCTACTTGTCCCCTCTTCCCTCCTCCTCCCCCTGCCCCTCCTTCCTCTCTCCCTCTCCCCTTCTCTCTCCTCCTCCCCTTTCTCCTCTCCTCTCCTCTCTTCTCTTCCCTTCCCTCTCTTCTCGCCTCTCTCCCCCTTCTTTCTTCTCCTCTTCTTTCTCTCTCTCCTCCCTTCCTTCCTCTCCTCTCTCTTCTCTCTTCCCTCTCCTCTTCTCTCCTCCTTGCTTCTCCCTCACCTCCTCCTCTCCTCTCTTCCTCCTCTCCTCCTCTCTTCCCTCCCCTTCTCTCTCCTTCCTCCTTCTCTTGCCTCTCTTCCTCCCTCTCTCTTGTCCTCTCTTCCTCCCCTCCTTCCTCCTTCCCTCCCTCTCTCTTCCTCCTCCTTTCCTCTCCTCCTCTCTCTTCTCTCCTTCCTCCTTCCTTTCTCCTCCTCTTCCTGCCTTCTCCCCTCCTCCTTCCCTTTCCTCTCCTCCTCTACTCTCTCTCTCCTTCCTCTGCCTCTTCCTCTCTCCCTCCTCTCTACTGCCTTTCCTCCTCCTCCTTCTTGCTCTCTCCTCTCCTTTCTCCCTCTCCCCCCCTCCCTTCCTCTTGCTCCCCCCCTCCCTCTCTCTTGCCTCTCTCCCTCTCTCTTGCCTCTCCTTCCCTCCTCTCTCTTCCTCTCCTTACCTCCTTTACTCTTGCTCTCCTTCCCTCTCCTCTCTCTTGCTCTCCTTACCCCCCTCTTCTCTTGCCTCTCCTTCCCTCCCTCTCTCTTGCTTGCCTCTCCTTCCCATCCTCTCTCTTCTTCTTGCCTCTCTCCCTTCCCGTCCCTCTCTCTGCCTCTCCTTCCCCTCCCTCTCATCTCCTTCCCTCCTCTCATCTGCCTCTCCTCCCTCCCTCTCTCTTGCCTCTCCTTCCCTCCCTCTCTCTTGCCTCTCCTTCCCTCCCTCTCTCTCCCTCTCCTTCCGCTCCTTACTCTTGCCTCTCCTTCTCCCTCCCTCTCTCTTGCCTCTCCTTCCTTCCCTCTCTCTTCCTCTCCTTCCTCCCCTCTCTTGCCTCTCCATTCCTCCCTCGTCTCTGCCTCTTCTCCCTCCCTCTCCTCTCGCCTCTCCTTCTTCCTTTACTCTTGCTCTCCTTCCTCCCTCTCTCCTCGCCTCTCCTTCCCTCCCTCTCTCCGTTTCTCGCCTCTCCTCCCCTCCCTCTCTCTCGCCTCTCCTTCTCTCCCTCTCACTTTCCTCTCCTCCCTCCTCTCTCTCGTCCTCTCTTTCCTTCCTTTACTCTGCCTCTCCTTCCCTCCCTCTCTCTTTCTTGCCTCTCCTTCCCTCCTTTACTCTAGCCTCTCCTTCCCTCCCATCTCTTGCCTCTCCTTCCTCCCTCACTCTTGCCTCTCCTTCCCTCCTTTACTCTTGCCTCTCCTCCTCCCCTCTCTCCTCTCTTCCCTCCCTCTCTTTCCTCCCTCCCTCCTCTTGCCTCTCCTTCCCTCCCCTCCCCTCTTCCTCCCTCCCTCTCCTTGCCTCTCCTTCCCTCCTTCTCTTGCCTCTCCTTCCCCCTCTCTTTACTCTCCCTTCCTCCCTCCCTCCTCTTCCTCTCCTTCCTCCCTTTCCCTCCCTCCTTCCTCCCTCCTCTCCTTCCCTCCTCTCCTTCCTCTCCTCCCTCCTTCCCTCCCTCCCCTCCTCCTCGCCTCTCCTTCCTCCTTTCTCTTGCCTCTCCTTCCCTCCCTCTCTCTTGCCTCGCCTTCCCTCCCTCTCTCTCTCCTTCTCCTTCTCTGCCTCTCCTTCCCTCTTCCTCCTCTCCTTCCCTCCCTCTCTCTTCGCCTCTCCTCCCCCCTTTTCCTTTGCCTCTCCCTTCCTCCCTCTCTTTGCCTCTCCTTCCCTCCCTCCCTCTCGCCCTTCCTTCCTCTCTCTCGCCTCTCCTTACCCTCCTTTACTCTTGCCTCTCCTTCCCTCCTTTACTCTTGCCTCTCCTTCCCTCCTCCTCCTTTGCCTCTCCTTCCCTCCCTCCTCTCTTGTCTCTCCTTCCCTCCTTTACTCTTGCCCTCCTTCCCTCCTCTCTCTTCTTGCCTCTCCTTCCCTCCCTCTCTCTCTGCCTCTCCTTCCCCCTTTACTCTTGCCTCTCCTTCCCTCCCTCTCGCGTGCCTCTCCTTCCCGCCCTTTCTCTTGCCTCTCCTTCCCTCCCTCTCTCTTGCCCCTTTCCTCCCTCCCTCTCTCCCTCCTTCCCTCCTTTACTCTTGCCTCTCCTTCCCTCCCTCTCTCTTGCCTCTCCTTCCCTCCTTTACTCTTGCCTCTCCTTCCCTCCCTCTCTCTTGCCTCTCCTTCCCTCCCTCTCTCTTGCCTCTCCTTCCCTCCCTCTGTCCTCTATTTTCCCTTACCTCTTGTCACTTTCCTCTTCCTCTCTCTCTCTTTCATCTCTCCGTCCCTTCCCTCTCCCCTGGCTTCCTCTCCCACACTCCTCTCTCTTCCTTCCCTCTTCCCTCTCCTTCCCTCTCTCCTTCTTCTCCCTCTCCCACCTCCTTCCCTTTCATCCGTCTTTTTCCTCTCCCTCTTCCCTCCCCTTCTCTCTCTCTCCTTCTTTTTTCACCCTTAACCCTCTTCCTCTCCCCTCCCCTTCGATTTCCTGTCTCCCTCCTCCTTCGCTCTCCCTCTCCCCTCTCCTTATCTTCTCTCTCTCATCCCCTTCCCCTCTCCGTCCCTCTCTCTTCCCTTCCCCTTTCCTCTCCCTTCTTTATTACTCTCTCTCTCTCATCTCCCCCCCCCCCCCTTCCCTTCACTCTTCCCTCTTCCTTCCATTTCCCTCTCCCCTCTTGGGCTCTCTCTCTCTCCTCTCCTTCCTCTTTCTTCCCCCACTTCGATCTTCTTACCCTTCCCTTACTCCCCCCTCTTCATTCCCTCCCTCTCTCCTCTACGTCCCTTTCTTCTCCCCTCTTCGTCCCTCCCCTCTCCCTTCTCCGTCCTCTCTCCCCCCTCCGTCCCCCTCTCCCTCTCCCCTCTCCGTCCCCTCTCTCTCCCCCTCTCCGTCCCTCTCCCCCCCCCTTCCCCCCCCCCCCCCCCCCCCCCCCCCCCCCCCCCTCTCCCTCCCCCTCTTCCGTCCCCTCCCTCTCCCCTCTCCGTCCCTCCCCCTCTCCCCTCCCCGTCCCTCTCTCCTCCCTCTCCGTCCATCTCCCTCCCCCCTCTCCGTCCTCTCCCTCCCCCTCTCTGTCCCTCTCCCTCTCCCCCTCCGTGCCCTCTCCCTCTCCCCTTTGCGTCCCTTTCCCTCTCCCCTCTCCGTCCCTCTCCCTTCTCCGTCCCCTCTCCCCTCTCCGTCCCCTCTCCCTCCCCCCTCTCCGTCCCTCTCCCTCTCCCCTCTCAGTCCCGCTCCCTCTCCCCTCTCCGTCCCTCTCCCTCTCCCCTCTCCGTCCCTCTCCCTCTCCCCTCTCCGTCACTCTCTCTCTCCCCTCTCCGTCCCTCTCTCCCTCTCCCCCTCTCCGTCCCCCTCCTCCCTCTCCCCTCCTCCCTCCCTCTCCTTCTCCCCTTCCTCGGCATTCTCCTTCCTCTCACTCTCTCCTCTCCTTTTTTTCTCTGTTCATTGGTTCTCTACCTTACGTCTTTTCCCTCCTTCCCCCTTCCATTCTTCCTTCGCTTTTCATTTCTCCTTCCCCTCTTCCCTCTCTCTCTCCCCTTTCATCCCTTCCCCTCTTCCTCCCTCTATCGTTTTCTTTCTTCCCCTCTTCCCTCTCTCTCTCCTTTCCTCCTTCCCCTCTTCCCTCTCTTTACCTTTCTTTCTTCCCCTCTTCCCTCTCTCTCTCCTTTCCTCCTTCCCCTCTTCCCCCCCTTTCCCCTTTCCCCCTTTAAAACCCCCTTCCCCCTTTCCCCCCCTTCCCACCTCCCTCCTTTCCCCCCCTTCCCTCCCTCCCCCCCTTTCCCCCCCTTCCCCCCTTCCCCTCCCTCCCCTTTTCCCCCCTTCCCCCCTTTCCCTTTTTTTTAAAATTTTTCCCTTTTTTCCCCCTTTCCCCCCCCCTTCCCCTCCCCCCCCTTTTCCCTTCCTTCCCCTCCCCCCCTTTTTTCCTTTTCCCTTTCCTTCCCCTCCTCCCCCTTCTCCCCCTCCCCCCCTTTCCCCCCCCTTCCCCCTTTCCCCCCCCTTTCCCCCCCTTAAAAGGGCTTTCCCTCCCTTTTCCCCCCTCCCTTCCGGTCCCTCCCCCCCTTTCCCTCCCTTAAAAGGGCCTCCCCCCCCTTTCCCTTTTTCCCCTTCTTTTCCCCCCCTTTCCCCCCCCTTTAAAGGCCCTTCCCCCCTTTTTAAAGGCCTCCCTCCCTCCTTTCCCCTCCCTTCAAATTCTTTTTTCCCCCCCTTTCCCCCCCCCCTTCGCTTCCTTTTCCCTCCCCTTCGGCTCCCCCCTCCCCCCTCCCCCTTTTCCCCTCCTCCCCCCCCCTTTTTCCCCCCTTCCTCCCTCCCTCCCTTTCCCCTCCCCTTCCTCCACTCCCTCCCTTCCCTCCCCTTTTCGGCCCCCTCCCCCCCTTTCCCTCCCCTTAAAAGGCTTCCCTCCCCCCCCTTTTTTCCCCCCCTTTCCCCTCCCCCCCTCCTTTCCCCCCCCTTCCTCTCTCCCTTCCCCCTTTTCCTCCCCAAAAACTCCCTCCCTCCCTTTCCCTCCCCAAAAAGGTTCCCTTTTTCCCCCCCCCTTAAAAGGGCTCCTTTCCCCCCCTTTTCCCCTCCCCTTCAAAGGCCCCCCCTTTTAAAAGGCCCCTCCCCCCCTTTTCCCCCCCCTTAAAAGGCCCCCCTCCCCCCCTTTTCCCTCCCCTTAAAAGGCTCCTCCCTCCCTTTCCCCCCCCTTTTCAAAGCCCTCCCCTTCCCTCCCCTTTTAAAACCTCCTCCCCCCCTTTTCCCCTCCACTTAAAAAGGCTCCCTCCCCCCCCCTTTCCCCTTCAAAGGCTCCCCCCCCTCCCTTTCCCCCCCTTCAAAGGCTCCCTTCCCCCCCTTTTTCCCCCCTTAAAAGGGTTTCCCTCCCTCCCTTTCCCTCCCCTTAAAAAAGACTCCCCCCCCCTTTCCCCCCTTCAAAGGCCCCCTCCCCCTTTTCCCCCCTTAAAAAGGCTCCCTCCCCCCCCTTTTTCCCCCCCCTTAAAAGGGCCCTCCCCCCCCCCCTTTCCCCCCTTTTCAAAGGTTTCCCTCCCTCCCTTTCCCTCCCCTTCAAAGGGCTCCCTCCCCCCCTTTCCCCCCAAAGGCTCCCCCCCTCCCTTTCCCTCCCCTTAAAAGGGCTCCCCCCCCCTCCCTTTCCCCCCCCTTAAAAGGCCCTTCCCCCCCTTTTCCCCCCCCCCTTCCCCCCCTTTTCCCTCCCCTTCAAAGCTCCCCCTCCCCCCCTTTTCCCCCTTAAAAGGCTCCCTCCCTCCCCCTTTCCCCCCCCTTTTAAAAGGCTCCCTCCCCCCCTTTTTCCCTCCCCTTAAAAGGGCTCCCCCCCCTCCCTTTCCCCCCCCTTTAAAAGGGCTCCCCCCCCCTCCCTTTCCCCCCCCTTCAAAGGCTCCCTCCCTCCCTTTTCCCTCCCCTTCAAAGTCTCCCTTCCCTCCCTTTCCCTCCCCTTCAAAGGGCCCCCCTTCCCCCCCCCCTTTCCCCCCCCTTAAAAGGCCCTCCCCTTTCCCCCCCCTTTTAAAAAGGCTCCCTCCCTCCCCTTAAAAAAGGCTCCCTCCCTCCCCTTAAAAGGGTTTCCCTCCTCCCCTTAAAAGGCCCCCCCGAAAAAGGACCCCTTTTCCCCCCTTTTTTTTTTGTTTTTTTTTTTTCCCCTCCCCTTCAAAGGCTCCCTCCCTCCCTTTCCCTCCCCTTCAAACTCCCTCCCTCCCTTTCCCCCTCCCCTTCAAACCCCCCCCCCCCGCCCTCCCCTTAAAAGGGCTCCCTCCCCCCCTTTCCCTTCCCCTTCAAAGGTTTCCCCTCCCCCCCCCTTAAAAGGCCCCCCCCCCCAAACCTTTCCCCCCCCTTCCTTTCCCTCCCCTTAAAAGGGGCTCCCTCCCCCCCCTTAAAAGGCCCCCTTTCCCCCCCTTTCCCTTTCCCTTCCCTTTCAAGGCTCCCTCCCTCCCCTTAAAAGGGCTCCCTCCCTCCCTT
>NC_051389.1:58111289-58113789 GCF_015228065.2 Penaeus monodon | reverse complement strand
CCTTCCTTGTCAGTTTCCCCCAAATTTGGAATAATCTCTCTTGTGTCCATCATCCTTTTTTCTTCTCTCTCCCCTTCCCTCTCCATGTCTATTGCTTCCCTTCTTTCTTTATCTCCTTTCCTTTTTATTCTTTAGGGTTTTCCCTCTTTTTTTCCCTTACTTTTTTTTTTAATAAACACACACACACACAAACCACCCCAAAACCACACATACCAAACATACAAAAATTTTAAATTTAATATTTTATATATAAATATTATATAAATTTAATATATATATAATATATAATTATATATATTTTATTTTATATATATAAAATATGGGGTTGTGGGGGGTGTGTGTGGGGGTGTGGGTGGTGTGGGGGGGGGTTTGGTGGGTGGGGGTGTGGGGTTGTTTTTGGGTTTTGGGTGCAATTTATATATTTTTTGTTAACCCACACACACACACTCACACCACCACACACAACAACACACACACATAAAATATAAAAAAGGGGAATATAAAAAAATTTTAAAAAAATTTTAATAAAAAATAAAAAAAACAAAAAAATAAAAAGATATAAATAAAAATAAATAAATTTTAAAACAAAGGTAATTAATTTTAATATATAAAAAAAAAAATTTTTTAAAATATGTATATATAATAAAAAAATTTAAAATATATAGGTACTAAAGAATTTAATAATAAATTTTATAAAATATAAATATAAATATATTTTTGTATATAAATAAAAAAAATAATATAATAATTATAATTTTATATATGTATAAAAAATAAAAACCCTTTTTACATAAAAACCTACATATTTTAAAATTTATAAAATATATATATGAATAATAATAATAGGATTATATTTTAATAAAATTAATATGTATTTTAATATATATAATAAATAAAAGTAAAAATATTTGAGGTAAAACAAATAATTCTTTACAAATAAAATTTTTTAACATATATACCAAATTTTATATATATATAAATATAAAATATTATTATATATATATATTTTTATATAATAATTATAATAATATATAAAAAATTAAAAATACAGGGATAAAAATACATATAAATTTTTATATATAAATATAATAAATATTAAATATTTTATATATATATAAAAAATAATAATACACAAAAACACACAACAACATACATATATGTTGTGTGTGGGGTATGAAATGTGGGGAATATAAGATATATAAATATAAAATTTATGTAGATAAAAATATAAAAAATTTAAATATAATATTATAAAAAATATAAAAATAATATATAAATATATTTTAAATAGATTATATATATATATATATATAATAAACTTTGCTGCATATAAAATATATATATACTTATTTTATTAATAAAATTTTAAAAAGGAAAATATAATATTATAAAAAATAAAAAAAATTATATATTTTATTAATTTTTTATATAAAATTTTAAAATATATAAAAAATATAAAACATACAACATACAAAACAAATTAGAAAATAAAAATTTATATCTAATAAAAAATTATTATATATTAAAAAAATATATATAGAAAAAAATTTATACTAAATATATATATATATATAGTAGGAAATGTATGTAGGTAGGGAATAAAATTACCCAAATAAAATATATATATCTAATATATATATTATAAAATATATATATTATAAAAAGAAAATTTTATATATATATATATAATAATTTAATATAAAATATATTTTTTATGCATGTATATATACATATATTAGGAATATATATTTTTATATATATTATCTATTATAATTATTTAAAATTTTTATTATATTTATATCTATATATGTGGTGTTGTGTGTGTGTGTTATATATTTAAAATACATATATTTATATTATTATATATTATCAAAAATATTTTTTTATATAAAAATATTATTATTTCCTTTTTTTTTTTTTATATTGAAAATTTATATATTTAAAATTAAAAATTTTAAAATATTTATATTTATATTTCTAATTTTAAAAAGGTTAAAATATATTTCTTTTTTTATAAAATTTTAAAAAATTATTTTTTGTTTATGGGTGTTTTTCTATATTCTATCTTTTTTTTCTTTTTATTTTAATATATAAATAATTATTTTTTTATTTTTTTTTATAAATTTTTTTCCTTTTAAAATTTTTTATTCTTGTTCTTTTCTTTTTTTTTTTCTATTTTAAAAATTTTTTTTTTTTATTTTTTTTTTTTTTTTTTCTGTCTTTTAATTTTTTATTTTTTTTTGGTTTCTTTGTGTCTTTGTTTTATTATCTTTAATTTTTTTATCTTTTAAAATTTTAAAATATTTTTTGGGGTGTGTGTGTGTTTTGGGGTTGTGTGTGTGTGTGTGTGGTGTTTTTGTGTTTTTTTCTTTTATTTTTTTTTTATTATTTCTTTTTCCCTTTCCTTTTTTTTTTTTTTTTTTTTTTGGGGGTTGGTGTGTGGTGTTGTGTGTGTGTGTGTTTTGTGGTGTGTTGGTTTTTTGTGTTTTGGGTGTGGGTG
>NC_051389.1:58088789-58093789 GCF_015228065.2 Penaeus monodon | reverse complement strand
TTTACACACACACACACACACACACACAAATACACACATACACATACATATACACATACACATACACATACACACAAATATATAGATACAGATCTATAGATATTTACATATCCATATACGCGCGTGTGTGTGTGTGTGTGTGTGTGTGTGTGTGTGTGTGTGTGTGTGTGGTGTGTGTGTGTGTGTGTGTGTGTGGTGTGTACACGAGGGTAAGTCAAAAAAATAATGCCACTAAATCATATAAATCTGTATTAATTAAAAGCATGAAGGTGTAAAGCTTTAATCAATCAACATCTTCATAGAAATTTCCCAGTAGAAAGGGAAATAGTGGCTTTGACCATAGAGAGACGGAGTGGGCGCAATGCAGATGTTACTCTCAGGATCGTATTGGTAAGACTCGTCCCGGGTTCCAATTCATTTCAATGTTGTTGTTCTTTCATTTTTCCTTAAAACGCTGAAGGAAAGTTCAGCTTCCTGAGACAGCTGATCTGTGCCCGACGCTTTAGGCACTGATCGAACTAAAAGCTTGCTGAGGCCGAGATGGTCACAATTGAAAATATTGAACTATGTGTGATGTCAACTTCTTTCTGGACTTCAGCCACAGGTTCTTAATTTTACAAAGTTGTCGGTCTTTCTTGTTTTTCATCATCATCAAGCGGCGCATGGCCACATCCACCCTTCGCTTCCAGCCACAAGGGTCCCTCATGGCGCGTCTCCAGGCAGGCCCTCGGCCCATCTCTAACTCTTCGCAACAGGTCTGGTCGAGCTGCCCAAGTCATGACCTCCTAAGTCGTCCCATGGGCCTTCTCCGCCCAGGATTGTCTCACAAAGAGACGAACTGATGGGAAGGGAAACGAGCTAGGTGCCGATGTAGCTTGCCTTTGCAATCCCGGGTTATGCAAATCCCATGCCAGTCTCACAGTGCAGCCATCAGTTGAACACATGGGCCTGGCAACTGTACCCCATGATCCTGCGAAGAGATTTTTACAAAAGGCATTAAGACGAGACTCCAAGACACTAGATAGTGTCCAGGTTTTGCTTTCATAGAGAAAAACTGACAGTATCAAGGCCTTGAAGACACATAGCTTGGTCCTTCTGCATATGTACTGACATCTCCAAATGTTCTTCTTGATTGAGTTCATGGCTCCTACTGCCAGACCAATCTGTCTACTGACTCCTTGGTCTGACAGGCCGGAGATATGGACTACACTACCAAGGTATGCAAAGTTCTCTGTGACTTCAGCGTCCTCACTGCAAGCATGGATTGACTGAACGGGTTCGTCTGACAGTCCTGAATCTTGGTTTGGTCCAGGAGACCTCTAGGCCCAAAGGCTTTGCCTCATTGCTAAATGCATCAAGAGCCTCGACCAGTGACTCCAGTGACTCAGATAGGATAGCAACATCATTGGCAAAGTCAAGGTCTGAGACCTTGATATTGCCTAGTGTTGCTCTACGCTGACTTTGGGTAGTAGCTTTACCCATTATCCAGTCTTTGCAGGTGTTGAAAAGTGTTGGTACAAGGACACAGCCTTGCCTCACCCCTGAATTAACAGGGAAGAAGATTGACAGGCCACCACTACACTTTACAGCACTTTCAATACCGGTATATAGGCTTGCTATTAGGCCAATAATCTGTGTCAGAATTCCCCTAAGTCTCAGAATCTCCCATAGTAATTCTCGATGCACCAAGTCAAATGCCTTTTTGAGGTAGGTGTAGGCTGCAAGCAACCCACAACTGAACTACGACGGTGTTCCACAATTACTTGAAATGCTAGGAAATGGTCTATTGTGGACTTGCCAGGAGTGAATCCAGACTGCTCTAGTCTCTGGTGCCTTAGTAGGTAGTCACGGATCCATTTCAGAAGAATGTTGGCGAAAACTTTGCCTGGTATGCTGAGCATTGTTATGTCACAGTAGTTGCTACAATCTCAACAATCCCCTTTCCCCTTCCAGAGAGGGATGACCACGCCCTTCAACAGGTCAGGGGGAATGGTATAGTAGATGGATGGTTGTGCATCTGGTATGGCTGGGTGCTGAAGATGAGGTTAGGGATTAACGGGGGAGCCGGCAGGTTTCCAGTCGGCTAAGGACTGGGCAGTCCTCGTGGTGCTGCTGCTGTTGTCTTGTTCTATTGAAGGATCGGGGAATGCTGATCTCGTTTCGGGTTCTGCGGCTTTAGAACTCGAGCGCTGTGTAAGCGTCCAGGGAACGAGAGGAGCCCGCTGTCCAATGAACGAAGACATGGCTGTGGACCTGATGTGACCCAACCTGGGAAAGTACGCTGAACTTCAGGTTGCGGGGTCGTGCTGCTACAGGTACTCCCCCTCCAGAGAGTGAGCAAAGTGAGCGAGCGAAACACCATGACATACCACTCCGTTGGTCACCAGTATAGTGGATTATTGGTTGTTCATTGGTATAGCTGAATGCTAAAGATGAGGTCAGTGATCAACGGGAGAGCCGGCAGGCTCCCCAGTCGGCTAAGTCCTTGTGGTACTGCTGCAGTTGTCTTGTTCTACTGGAGGATCAGGAAATGCTGATCTTGTTTTGGGTTCTGTGGCTTAAGTACACAAGCGCTGTGTAAACGCGCAGGGAACGAGGGGAGCCCACTGTCCAATGAACGTGGACATGGCTGTGGACCTGATGTAACCCAACCTGGGAAAGTATGCTGAACTTCAGGTTGGGGGGTCGTGCTGCTACAGTGGCACCAAACTGCCAGATGGCAGTCAAGACTGCATGCAAGCCCCAGCCTTTATTTGTTCAGCAGGGATATCACATATGCCTGTGGCTTTCCCACACTTCAGCTTGGAAATCGCCATCCTAACCTATAGGATAGGAGGTTCCTCACTGATGGTTGGGTCCAGTACAGGTATTGTGATACCACTTGCATGCACTGAGCAGACTGCAGTCATCAAAAAGGAGGGCTTAGAGTTCAGCTTTCTCAGGGCTTGGCAGGCAGGACGAAGGTCAACCTCCTCAGCATGATTCCTGATGAACTGTTCCTCGTCCCTTCTTAACAGTGTCTGAGCCCTGTGCACCAAAGAGTGACGCAAGTCCTGATTGCCATTTAGCCGATCCACAGGACATTTTTCAGTGGCCTCCTTATGTCTCCAGGGAGATGAAATTTTGCCTTAACCTTAGGCGTACACCAATGGATTCCTGTGCTGCTTCAAGTGTTTCGTGCTTGAAGGACTCCAACAGAGCATCTTGGTCTGTTAGGTTTTCAAGTTCTGTGAATCGATCAGAGACTGCCATGGCGAACCAACAGGCACACTCCTCCTCCCTCAGTCTATCCAAGTGGAACACGCTAGAGTGGTCACTTGAGGGACAAGAAGTTTTGAAGTGGACATGTAGCCACTACCAGCCTGTGGTCGATGCCACAGAACACAGAACTCCAGGAACACAGGATCCTCCATCGAGTGCTGACAAGAATGTGGTCAACCTTCTTGGCCACTGTACTCATATTGCTATACCAGCGGATTGTAGTGCTGATACCAGAAGCCAGAAATCCCAGAAGACCCAGAGAAAGAGGCTGCTGGGATCAGCTCCTAAGCCATGGGGTCCAACATACATCTCGTAGCCAGCTCAATCACAGCCTGATACTGAATTGAAGTTGCCCAGAATAATGCGAATGTCATGCTGGGGGCAATTGTCTGACATGGATGTGAGTTTGATGTAGAAAACCCCTTTCATATCATGTGTGCAAACATCTATAGGAGCGTACACAGCAATAATAGACATGAAGCCAAAAGCATGCCTCAGTTGCCCAGAATAATGCGAATGTCTTGCTGGGAGCAATTGTCTGCCACAGAAATGAGTTTAGCGTAGAACACCCCTTTCACATCGAGTTTGCAAACATATATAGGAGCATACACAGCAATAATAGACATGAAGCCAAAAGCATGCTTCAGTCTCAAACCCATAATACACTCATCAACCGGTGTTGCCCCAACTACCGAGAGTTGAAGTCGGCTAGAGAAGGCTATGGCTACTCCCTGGAGATGATGACTATCGCCACAGCCTGACCAGTAGTAGGTGTACCCACTGATACTGATCATGCCGCTGCCAGGTCTTCTCACCTCCGAGAGGGTAGCCACCTCAACTCCCAACCACTTCAATTCCCTTGATAGCAGAGGTAACCGCTCATCCTGCCATAAGGACCAGATATCCCAAGCACCTATCCAAATAGCTCGTCTGAGGTTAAGCCTCGGGCGGTCACTCTGTGTGGACACCACCTCTGGGGTGTCAGCAGGCTGTGGGGCCCACCATCTGCCTGTGAGGTTTCCTAGAGCTTTGCTCCACAGGCCTCATAGCAGATTGGCGCCTGCTGAGGTGCAGATGGGACAAGTAACTCTTGTTTCCATCCTGCACCCCAACACTTGCCCTTCCAAAGGGACCCACAGCCCACCTCGCTTGCTGGGTGGGAGGGGCAGCACCCCTCCCCCCAGCATATCCATTTATTTTGGTTGCTGCAGGTGAGTTACCTGGAGGGAGGAGGGCTGGCCCCTAAGCCGCGGCAGTTGGTACTGAGCCAGGGTGTGTCCACACACCGATAGGCCATGACTCTGTAGCTCTGGGTCTTCTTGCTGCTCCAAGAACCCCCAGAGTTTAGCCTGGGGCCGCAAGGTACCCAGTTTCCATGGAGGAGGCACTGCAGAAGTCTCGATGACAGAGAGGCTGTGAACTGGCAGGAAAGCAGAGTTGCTCCCTGCAAGCACTTAACACTATCTAGGCTACCACACCATCGCTTCACATCACCGTGAGCATGAAGCACCTACCCACTCGTATTTAAGTCCTTCCCAGTCTTCCTTAAATTGCTTAATCAACAAAAAAAATATGTTTTAAGTGGGGCTGTATATATACAAACTTTCTGTAAATCTTCATTAATCTCTGAAGATATCCACGCGAGGTTTGTTAACTAAATGATGTTAGTGCTGACTATAAATCAACTTTTTCTACAGAGATATTACCAAAACTGTTTTATTTTGCAGAGACTCGTGAAT
>NC_051389.1:58066289-58073789 GCF_015228065.2 Penaeus monodon | reverse complement strand
TTTCTTTCTTTCTTTCTTTCTTTCTTTCTTTCTTTCTTTCTTTCCTTTTTTTTTGGGGGGGGGCAAGGAAACCCCAAGAAAACTCAATTTTGATTCTCTAATTTGAATATGAATACCTTTACTGAGTATATGACGAAGATACAACGATCATAAAAACATATATTTTACTTTTTTATTCTATAATCTTGTAGTGGGTTTAATATTATCAATAATAAATATCCGAAAATGACAGGAATATTCTTTTACTAAATCAATTCTAGTTTACAGTTAATTCTAACTTACCACCCTCCCCTTGCTTACTAATTATAAACTCAATCATCATCACAATAAATATAAAAAATAAACATGAGATGGGATCGAGATCGTTATTTACTTACAAGTCATCAGTCCTTCCCTTCAAACTTTCACAATTTCCCTTTTCTACACTTTACTCTGGTCTATTCTTCTTTTCCCTATTCACTCCTTGGCACAATCGGAATTGTCTCCTTCAGCTAGTTCCATTGTAGCCACGCCCAACCCCCACAAAAAAAAGAGAGAAAAAGAATTTTAAAAACCCGACACTGAGGTTGACGGAATCATGGCGTGTTGTTCTCTACACAAAATTTTACCCTATCTCTCTCCTTGTTCCCTTCCCCGTAGTTGAATTGTGAACTTTTAAATAAAACTCTTTATAGATAATTATCATAATTTACTCCTTTCATTCCAACACTAAATTTTGCTATACTAATATGCCTTCAAGAATATGTAAATTAACATTTTGATGAGGCTTGGCAATTCTTCATGGTCCAGACATTTTTACAATTATAATCAATGTAACTTTTAAATTGCGAATAACTATCGATTTCGACACACACACACACATATATATGTATATATATGTGTGTGTGTGTGTATAACCCAAAATATGGAAATCCGCGCGAGTGCACACATTTATCGCCAGCACGCGGATCCGCGCGGATTTGCATATTTTGGGTAAGTCAAACCTGCATAGGTACGATGGTGAGTTGAGAACCTCCAACAATGATTACCTGAACAACTATTTCCCTGGGGAAAGATCATGGGTCAGCCACCCCAGTATAAAGACCCAGTCAACTACGTGACGGCCAGCTAGTAGTAGTTCGTCAAACATGGGTGATGGCGTCATATGAAGGTGATGGTACACGCGCGCGCGCACACACGCACCACACACACACACAAATATCAATACAATATCCGTTATCAGCTCTGAGACCCCTTTATCCAGTGTACCACAAGATCAGTCGTCGATACAAACACGACCCAAACATGTTTCTGAACCCCGTTATGCATTGTTGAATAAATGCATTAGCAAATCCTCATGTCACTGTCTTTGTGCCTGATGTAGTTGTAATCCATCTGACAACTAATTACTTTTATGATTATGCCAGTCTGATCATTAATATAATCACAATGATTAAACCTGTTTGCTTAATTAATGTTCTTCGAGGCTAATTTCTTTTTTTTATTCTCTCTCTCTCTCTGTCTCTCTTCTTTCGAATTGCTTTGTCGACAGTATTTGTTCTCATGTTATTTATTACTTTAGCTTACCTCTTTGATTAAAGTGTGTGTAAATCATAAAATAATAATTATTGCAGTGATCATAATAACGAGGATAATGATAATCATAATGTCAATAATAGTAATGTTGATAATAACACTAATACTAGTAATCCTAATGATAATGATAATAGCAATGATAATAATAACAATAATAAAAACAATAGTAAAGATAATGATAATACTGATAATAGTCACCATTATTTTCGCCATTATCAGTAGTAATGCTGATATGCATATTATAATTATGTGAATTATCATCGTCTATGTTAATAGTCTGGCCGATATATGTTCGTCATATTAATTAATAATTCATGTTGGATTCCTTATCTAAGTTGTAGATAAGATTCTCTACCGAATACTAATTTTCGCTTCGAAGTTTTAATTTTTACTAAGTTCAATTTTCACTAAGTTTATTTATCTATTTATTTATTTACTTCTCGTTCTAACTTCTGAATTCAAGTTTTAAATTCAACCTATAATCTCAAACTCTATGACTAAATTCTAAATTTAAACTCTAAGTTCAAAGTTAAAGCTCGATTGTAATCTTAAGTTTTAATCTTAAGTTTAAAGTTGATATTTGAAAGCGAAAGATAATTGGAAATTCTATCAAATGATAAAAACAAATGCAAATTAAAACTTCCATCATTCCGTTTTTCTTTTTTCTAAATATGAATAAAAATATCAGTGTTTTTTATTGTTATTATAAAAATGTAAGTGTTTTTTATTATTACTATAAAAATATAAGTGTTTTTTATCATTATTATAATTATAATTATTATAAAAATATAAGTGTTTTTTTATTGTTGCTATATTTATTATTATTATTATTATTATTATTATTATTACAAAAATATAAGTGCTTTTAAAAATGCATGAAAATATAGGTGTTTATAAAAAGAGATTAAAATATAAATGTTTACTGCATCAGGTACGAGATATTATTATTATGTTTATTATATTTAAATAACATAAAATGTGTAAGATATATATATATATATATATATATATATATATTATATATATATATATATATATATATATATATATATATAGTGGATAAGAAATGAATATATGATGCAAATAATACACTGCGTTGTATATAATGCAGTTTTTTTCCCTATACAAGCCCGTCCTCTATCCTAAAGATACAGAAGTAATTTAAGAAAAAAATCCATTATTAATACGTACTCCTATGACACGTGAAGGTTACGTTCTATCTATTATGCTTAGAATCTGAAACTGAAGGGAGTTTGGTAAAATCCTTTTGACCAAATAAATAACTTTTGATTATTTTTCATGTAATTTTAATCAATATTCTGAGCTCTTGCATCGCGTCATTTAGGTAGATGGCAAGTTCTAAAAATTATCATAAGATAAATGAGCTATAGGCCTACCCGGCGTGGGCAAATATGAATAGATTAGGAATATGAAGACAAAGATATAAACAAAACCAAGACAACCCGGCATTTGGATATCACTTCTCTACAACTATTGAAAGAGCCATATATTTTATCATCTTGCTAGCATGTACACTCGCGAGCAAAAGTCCGCCTACACTCACAGCCCCTCATATGTTTCTACACGTCGCCCATAAGTGGTACAGGTTTCGTTGTGTCTTCAGTAAAAGCGAGACAGAAAGGGAGGGGGGGGGAGCAAGAGGGGTAAGGGTAGAGAAGTAAGGAGGGAAAGAGAAGGGAGGAAGGTAACTAGAGTTAATAGGATAGTGGGAGAAATGCTCTCTCTTTCTCTGCCTATATATCCATGTCTCTCTCTCTCTCTCTCTCTCTCTCTCTCTCTCTCTCTCTCTCTCTCTCTCTCTCTCTCTCTCTCTCTCTCTCTCTCTCTCTCTCTCTCTCTAATGGTCTCTAATTTAAATTCAGAAGAAAACCACTATATTATCTGACAGGTCCAGAGGGAAACCCAGTGTCTGTTTATCTGGTTTATCAACAGCACAGACACGTAGTTATGAAAGCATCTTGCTGTTGGTGTCGTCGGGGGGGGGGGGGAGGCGACATCAGCTCCTAGGGCGAAAGGGGGAAGGTGCTCGCGGGTCAAGGGACGGCCTCGGACTGACTCCTTCAGGTCATGCTAGGTCGCTTCTCCTCTAGCTTGCTTAGGGCGTGGGGACACATCTGTTTGCAGTATGGCTTACCCGTCAGCAGCGTTTCCTGTTGTTTCCCGGAGTGAGGTCATGTCCCGGACAGATTCCACTGTTTAATGAATATCATACTCTCTCTCTCTCTCTCTCTCTCTCTCTCTCTCTCTCTCTCTCTCTCTCTCTCTCTCTCTCTCTCTCTCTCTCTCTCTCTCTCTCTAGTATAAGCAGATGACCAAGTTACACTTAACCTATGCTTTCTAGCTTTTCTAAGGAAGTAACAAAACTATTATTGTTATTTTAATATAAAAAACACATTATTTAAGGCACATTTTCACTTCCTCAGCATACTTATGTAAACCCTTAGGTATGACAAATTTACACTTTTTTTCTTTTTCTTTTCTTTATTTTTTTTTTTTTGCAAATGTTTATGCAGAGTATGAGTATTACACATGATATATGTATTTTTGTATTTATTATATGATCCTGTATTATTTAGTAGTATCATATTTCCGGAATAAATTACAAGAAATTATCTAGAACTCTCCTGACTCTTCTAGTCTTTGGGAAATAAGGGGGGGGGTCTAAAATTTGTTAATCATAACATCTAAAGTTTATCATTTATTCAAAGTTTTATTTATCACTTTCGTGTGTCTGTAGATTCCAAATGCCTTTCTCCTGAGAGGGAGGGAGAAAGAGAGAGAGAGAGAAAGAGAGAAGGAGAGGTAGAGGGGGATAGGGGAATCTAACAAACAATGAAAAAAATAACGAAATGTGGTACCATTAACTATGAACCCAAGAAAAACCCAACTAACTACTGCCACTAGGTTCTCTCTCTCTACTCTATCTCGTCTCTTTATCCCATTTCCTGCTCCCCTCGCCCCCCCCCTCCCTCCCTCTCTCCTCCCCCTCCTTCTCTCCTCTCTTTTCCTATAGATACGACGATCACTGCGCCATCTGTGGGCGACGTGGAGAAACATAAACCAAGTTGCAAGAACAGGAAGACTTATGTTCGTCAGTCTGTTCTTTTTATATAACTCGATTTTTTTTTCCTTTAAGAAACGTACCTTATCATTGCACAGTGTTCGGTGCATGCCATCCGGAGTGAATTAATCATTAAGTAATATGAGACCGAAAAGAGACATTACGGCAGATGAGAACACGTCACTTTTCTACGAGATTTAAAAAAAAAGTAGAAATGACACTGAAATTATATACTTACCCTGCAGAAACCTCGTAGCTTCGTATAATATTTATAGAGAGTAATGATTACAATTATCTTAGTTATAAAGAAAATTATATGGATGAAATAATCAAGGAACATGACAACATGGCGTGATGGCTTGATAATAAGATATAAACTTGATAAGATATAAACTTAATACATTAAGTTTATATACAAACAAACTTATACAAACTTGAAAAAAAAAATTACGAAGGCGAATAAAGAGTGAGACCGATTGAAAAGGGAAGATATCTCGGGAAGTTTGGATAGCATTTTCTCTCAACTTTGATGCAGAAAGAGATAAAGAGAGAGAGAAGGAGGAAGGCAAAAAGAGAAAGAGGGAATGAGGGAGAGAGAGAGAAAGAGAGAAGGGGAAATAGGGAGAGGGCCCTAGACCTAGACAGAGACGGAGAGAGAGAAAAAGAATGAAAGAGGGATAGAAGGAAAAAGAGAAAGAGAGAGAGAGGGGAAGGAGAAAGAGAATGAGGAAGTGAGAGAATCTACGTACGTGCTTGCTTTTCTACTTTTCTCTTGAAGTTTATTGTTATCTAGAAGAGCCTTTAGACAAAAGGAAAGAGAGAAACAAGCGAGAAGGTGAAACAAAAAGAAAGACATAGACATAATAAGAAGAGATGTGTTTATAGATGCATAAACAAATATACAATAACGGAGAAAAACGGAGAGAAGAAAACATTATAGGAATCCCGAAAGTGAGCGAGAAAGGAGGGAGAAAGAGGGATAGAAAGAATGAGTAAGATAGAGAGAGAGACATATAGACAGAGAGAGAGAGAGACAGAGACAGAGCGAGGGAGAGAATAAGAGACAAACAAAGACAGAGAGAGAAAGAGACGAGATGAGGAGGGAAGAAGGGAGAGAGAGAGAGAGAGAGAGAGTAAGAGGCAGATGGAGAATTTGAAGAAAGGGAAAGAACGAAAGAAAAAGAGAGAGGCACAGAGAGAGAAAGGGAAATGACGAGGAAAGTGCAAGATAGTGCCTCCGCCTCATCCCTTCTCTTTCCTTTCTTGGCATAACACCTTTAAGAACACCTCTAAACTGGGTTGTGATCGAGGGAGAACTTTCAGTTGTGAACACACGGAGAAACAGAACTTAAGAGTGTGTATTGAGGGGCATTTAAAGAAATATAAACATTAAGTCATATCAAAGAATTAGATATTTGGGTTAGTCAATAAAGAGAGAAAAAAACAGAGATGGAAAAATGATAGCAATAGAAAATAATAATTGATAAAAGAAAAAGTATATTGAAACAATGTCAATAACGGGATAATGATTACCAGATGTACGATAATGGCAAAACACTTTAATTCTGAAAAATACGCTTTTTAATTAAATATATACATAAAATATATATATTAATAATTATTTGCATTTGCTACAAAAGGAGAACATACTTGAAAAAAAATAAAAAATAAAATAAAAAAACATTAATAACAAAAACGGTTTTGATATAAATTTTTAAATAAAATAACCGACACATAATACGCATTACATTTTATTTAAGATTTCAATTATCATTCTTCACCTTAATGAAAGACTCTGCTGATCATTTTAGGAAATTCAATTACTCTGTTCCATTTTAATTAAGGACCAACTCATGAATAAAATAACGCTCGTAATCCACAGCAGTATATTAGAACGTGTATAGACTGTGTGTATTACGGAGTCATAACTTAATATGATTTTTTTTTTTTTAACTGTTGTAGGTATAATGCTAAATAAGGGGTTTGGTATACTTCATATGCTATATAAGTTGTATATTGCTTTGTTAGGTCATTGTTTGCTTTCTTTTTCATTCCTTTTTTCTCTCTCGCTTTCTCTTTTCTTTTTCTTTCACTTTTTCTTTCTCTTTTTCTTTTTCTTTTTCTCTTTCTTTCTCTTTCTTTCTTTTTTCTCTTTTTTTTCTCTCTTTCTCTCCTTTTCCTTTGCCTTTTCCTTGCCCCTCTCCCTCCAAATCTCCCTCTATCCCTCTTCCCCCTTCCCCTCTTTCCCCCTCCTTCCCCCCTCTTCCCTTCTCCCTCTTCCCCCTCTTCCTCTTCCTCTTCTTCCTCCCTCTTTCCCCCTTTCTCCCTCTCCCCCCTGGACACTCGCGCCGAACCTTGATTACTTATTATCTCTAATATCAAATAATATCCTATTTCATAATCCAAAAATGCTCATCTCAGTTTCATATGAATATATTAATGAAGGGAGGTTATCATTATCGTTTATTATCATTATTGTTGTTGTTGTTGTTGTTGTTGTTGTTGTTGTTGTTGTTGTTGTTGTTGTTGTTGTTGTTGTTGTTATTATTATTATTATCATTGTTATTATTATCAGGAGCTTTAAAAAAAATAAATATGTGATTCGTTTATTTAGGAAAAAAATGAAATAAGAATTATATAAAATATTTTATGTTGACATATGATATACATTTTTTTTTCTATCTAATTTTCGTTTTCTCGTTTTTTTCTTTTTTCTTTTTTTTTAATGACAGATGAGAAACACAATATCACAAAATTTACTTTACACGTCAGGTGTGAAAAGAAGAATTTTAATGAACGTAAATAATAATTTTTATTATTTTTTTTTTTTTTTTTTTTTTTTT
>NC_051389.1:58041289-58051289 GCF_015228065.2 Penaeus monodon | reverse complement strand
ACTAATGACAATCAAAAATCTATTGCAATAAGTCAGGAATGAAATATTTCAATAATACTCAGAAAACAAAATTATAATGATATTCAGAAAACATGCTACCCTAACGACGATAAGATAAACACGAAATAAACTCGAGGATTAACCAAAGTCGATAACGGTTCCAATCTGACCTTGGTATTTGATCCCTTTATTGAACTCTTCAAAGAAATCCGATGACAACAGATAATCCCTTAAGCCTTGACGGTAGACGTTCCATTGTTTTAGAAGGTATGGTTAATGTTGCTGATTCCGGAATCTTGAGCAAAGTTCAATTACTAGAGACTAGTGATTGGGAAAATGTCGAGGAAATAAACGCGATAACAAAGAGGAATTTTGGTAACGAGGGAATAAGTATTTTGTTCGATAATAAAGAGTAATATTGATAACGATAATGATGATAATGACAGTAATATGATGATAACAGTATGGTGATAAGAGTATGATCTTGATAACAATGTGAGGAGAACACAATAATGATGTTGCAAATAATATGATGATGAAAACTATATGATGATCAGGATAACAATATGAATGATAATGACAATATAAGGATAATAAACCTAACGATACTATTACTGCTACTTAATAAGAAGAATAACCGAAAACATGATAACACTTCCGTTAATGATACTAAAGATAATAACAATCATGAGGATAAACTTTCTTCTGGAGAATCTACACCGACGATCTCTTTCATAGTTGGCAAAAGTAACAAATCTCTTTGATCTCTCTTTTTTTCTTCTTCTTCTTCCTCTTCCTCTTCTGATTCTTCTTTTTTCTTTTCAGAGTACAAGAGGTTCACATGAAGCTCATTCTGATTTTGAGAACTGTGCGAGCGAGTGTGAGAGATATGAAAATGCATGGAGGGAGATGGTGTCTTCATCCTTTTCTGTGTCCTTTTCCTTCCCTTTTTCCTCTTTCTCCGTCTCCTGCTCCTACTACTCATCCTCCTCCTTCTCCATCTTCTCCTCTTTCTCCATCTTCTCCTTCTTCTTCTCCTCCATCTTCTCCTCCATCTTCTCCTTCTCCTTTTCCTCCTCCTCCTCCTTTTCGGGAAATTAGACTCAATTGCGAATGTTAATATTGAAAACTCCCCCTCTCCATCTCCATTTCCCTCTCCCTCTCCCTCTCCCTCTCTTTCTCTTTCTCTTTCTCCTTTTCCTCCCGCTTCTTTTTCAGTAAATCAGACTCTAACTGTAAATATAAATATTGAAACTCCTTGCCATGCTCTGACAGTGATTTTCTCTCTTTTCTCCTTTCTTCGTTTTCGTAATCTCTCTTAAGTTGCAATCAAGTTCAAGTTTTCTGTGTTTCAGCTCCTTTCTTTCTTTTTCCTTCCTTCTCTCTTTCTTTCTTTCTTTATTCCTTCCCTCCTTCATTTTGTACGAGATCATGCTTCGCTCATATAACTGTATCTTTTGGATCCTAAGATTGATTAACTAAAACTATCTGCCGCGTCAACAGCTAAGATCTATAGCGGCGAATGACTTGTGGGATTAAACTGTTAATATATTTCAAACGTATGAAGATCTATTAATAAATTAAGTCATATATAAGGAAAAATAAGTAATAATAAATATATTTTAACTATCAAAGCACAAACATTATGCTCGAAAAGTAATAAATTATTGCAAAAATACTATGCATATCCGTCTGTCTTAGGAAACTAGTAATACTGCCCTTGCCACAATCCTCCATCATATATATTTTTCGGTGTATATGGGGTAGACAAGTACATACGTCTTTGGTCTGAGAAGGCTGCACATGTGCGGCCGTCAATGGCTTTTGGCAGCCCTCACAACGTGCTTTACTTTTAGCCATCATCGACCCATGAGTCAATCTTGTGTGCCCAATTCTTAGTCTTGTTAATACAATACTTGTCGGTTGGGATGGACGCTGCTCCCCCAGCTACCAAGGTCATCTCTAATCTCTCGCAGTTTGTTTCTAGAGGTATGCCTCCTGTAAATGACTCTGTGGTCTTACTACAATCACTGGTTGGGCAGTGATAGTAGTTAAACGGCTTGACCCTATATTGATGAAGAGTACACACGATTCAATAACAAGATGCGAATATCTGGGTGTTCTTAACACGGTGACTTCTGCAGGTCAAATGGGGTCAGCTATAAGCGTCATCTAGGCCCCAGCTGAGGCGACAGTTCCGAATTGACATAGAGCTATGTGGTAAACATGTGGAGCCCAAGTGGTCTTCTGGTCTAATGGCTTACACAAATCATTGCTTATGTGCATGCCATACTTCCGTTGCTCCCTATATCTATCACAAAGGCAACTTCCGATGTTGGGTTTCAAGTGTGGGGGAGGAAAACGAGCATCACAGGGCCGAGCGGCAACTGCCTTGGCCCTCTGATCAGCTAACTCATTCCCATGAATACCAACATGCACTGACACCCAAAACAGTTATTTATTTACGTGCTGAGATTAGTGCAAGCCAATCTTGAACCTGCCTTACCACTGGATGTGAGGAGTTTAGGCTCTCGATTGCTTGCAAATCGCAATACATTATAACAGTGCCTAAGATCTCTAGTCATTTTGACTGCCACATGTAACTCTGCAGAGAAGATCGAGGCTGCCCACTGCAGTCTTTCTCCTGCTCACTGCTGCAAGGCCCACACCATTTTAAGATTTCGAACTACCTGTATATATTACACATGATCCTTGGCACTTAGAAGTGTGTTGTAGAAATCTCTCACCTTTCCCTATGCCAAACAAATCCACTAGACTGGTCCAAGGGGGGAACTTGGGAGTTCCAATAGCTATAATCCTGAAGAGACTCAAATTGAGATCTTCCACAAGATTCTTCATTCTCCTGCCATAGGATCGACTGTCCTCAAGGGAGCTGAAAACCAATCTGGATGTAGATCCCGAAACCGTTTGTAGTCTCGTGTAGTAAATCAGGTTCATGTAGTCCCAGTAAAATGAAAGAGGTGGTTCTCATTCTCGGCACAAAGGCACTCCTGAGAGCCCCTGCACAGATTCTGAGAGTTTTATTATGAACTGAGTCCAACATCTGGAGAACAGTGGGAGTTGGAGATGAATGAGCCTCACATCCATAATCAAGTTTGCCATAAATAAACGCTCAATAAATATCCAGAAGCATTGTGCGGTCCGCACCCTAAGACAGGTGAGAAAGAACCCACAAAATACTAAGCGCTTTTGTATTTTCCTCTTTAACTGTCTGATGTGAGGCACCTACATAATCGGGTCAAAAAGCTTTGTAAGCACATAGGTAATATTTCTCTTAAACCAATGTCATACAGCTTCATAGGTATACCATGCTTCCAAGTAGTGTTATAAGCCTTTTCGAGGTCAAAAAAGACTACTAACATGTGACATCACTGTACAGAGGAATTCTGTATAGCAGTCTATCAAACCACCATGGTACCGGAGGTCGACTTTACTGCTCCCTAGTTTTAGGAATGGATGCTTCTCTTCCAAGGTGAATTGTTAAGTGATCAACAACACAATGGAAATCATTCACAGATCCCTGCATTACTGTAGCTGATCTAAAAATGTTTATTCAAGTCGCTATCTCTTCACCCCATCGGCTGGAATGCAATTAACCTCCTCCATGTCCTGCTAGGTGAAATCCAACTATGTGCCAGTATTGGAGAATGTCCCGGTCTGAATTTGAAAGTGTATGGGTGTGGGACTGTTCAGTAAAACTGCATCTGCTCTTGAGAATAAGGTCTTTCCTGAAGGGCTGCACAAAGTGTCTCCCCAGAGGTGATGCCGGCCATTGAAAGATGGAGGAGGCAACTGCCCAAATAGATATTCCAAATCATTTACATTGAGAATATGAGGAAGGTAGGTAGATGCAACAGTGTAAGGTTGTGTCAAGGCTATCCTCACCGCCTTTACCTGCTACTCCTCCATGAGATCCAATATCAAAGGTCCATAGTGGGTTTGAACTTGGAAATCTCTCAGGGAAATTGGCAATTTCCCTGGTCATAATCTCTTAAAGGCATACAGAATTTGGGTTATATGAGGCTGTCAGATGCAATTCCTGCAATTTTGCAGGAATTGCAACAAAAGATGTTTGTAAGGTGAATGAGGAACCCAAATGAGGGGCCCCGTTCGTTCCTCGAAAAGGGGGTGAGGGGACCGAGATGAAGGCTCAGAACCCACACGATCTCACAAGCCAACTATCCCCGGAGATGCAGGCCTACCAGGAGCGTGACTAATATGAAAATGATACATGATAAAGAAAACACAAAATTCTAAAATGAACAAAAGGAACCGTGCAGAAGGCACCAAAATAAAATAAGTTATTACATAAAACAGAGTGCCAGAAGGGCTTAAGAATTACTTAAAAATACACCAGAAGGCTTAAGAATGACACAGTATGCCAGAAGCGTTTAAAAACATCAAGAACCAACGTCTAAACTAAAACAAGTAAAAGGTGAAATGAGAAAAAAGTAAAAAAAATAGACAGAAAAGCTGAAGTAAAACCTCAAGTAACAAACGAGGAAAAGGTAAAAGCAGGAAGAAAAGAAACGAGTAAAAGCACAAGGTAAAAGTAATTATAATTCAGAGTAAGTATAAAGTAAAAGCCAAAGCACACATGGTCCACAGTAAAACATAATGTAAAGGAATAAAACGTCCAGCATAAATACACCTAGGCAAGTAAAAGGGGGAAGTACAACCCTGTTTCCAGCATCCACGGTGTAAATCCAGAAAGGTAAACCCAGAGGGTAGAGTCACAATCCTTTTATTAAACAACTTTCATTTAATAAAAAACACTGGAGTTACATTAACTTCCGCGGACGGAAGCGCAACACATAATACAATAAAATAATAAATAGGGAATCTTATAATTTAAAAAAATGCAAATGATAAAACCATAAACAAGAGCAATAAAACGTTAAAGGAAATAATCAAAAAAATTATAGTTATAATAAAAAAAATACGTAAAACTATCTGCTGCGATTCATTAATAAAAAAAATTAAAAGATATTTAAAAAAATGATAAAAAAAAAAAAAATATATATATACATATATATATATATATATATATATATATATATATATATATATATATATATATATATATATATATATATAAACCCATATGAGGAAATACATGCAATGAAAATTCACAACAGAAATCAAGCCGATACTGTTAATAGTTCGTGACGGTTCTAACGGTTCTAACGTTTTTTAACGGTTCTAACGTTTTTTAATGATTTTGTTTCCTTACCTATCCAATCCAGGGTTTCGAACAAAAGTCGTTAAAACACAAATTGGCCAATAACACACAAGAAATTGCTAATCAACCTTCTTCAAAAAAAAAAAAAAAATCCTTTTCAGGAAATTTAAGCACTTAACCAATTCGTCATTAGACAACAGATTTCACTGACTCATGTTCCTTCATAACATCTGAGAAATAACTAGGAAAATTATTACCAGAAATAAAATTACTTTTATAGCCCCTATCCTGCGAAATGTGAGCATCTGTATACACGTAGACGACCTAACATTGAGGTCCCTCATAGAAAGACAGCAGAGAACGAATATGAACAGATCATGGTTGTCTACTAAACACAGAACTTTTCCCTTTGTATTTATAAAATTGCCAGCTTTAGGGTATCTACAAAGAATTCCTGTAGGTTATTATCGGAAACCTTAAAATTTGTGGTGAAGTTTTATTTCTTCTTGTTCTTCAGTTTTATTCTCCTTTTACCTGATATTTTTTTTTTTTTTTTTTTTGTATTTGCATTTTTTTCTTTTTATTTGTGTTATTTATCACGTGTTATGACTGAGAATAATGATATAGCTTCTGTCATTATCATTAAAATCAAAAGCTTTCAATGCGGACTTCATATCTAGCACGTGGATTTATTTTATACAGTTTTAAGTATTCCCTTGCCTCTGGATTAGAAGATAAGAAGACAAAATCTCATAGGCAGAACCTTCTCAGTAGTCTAGCAGACTTGGAAAGGTTAGAAGTGGAAATTCCAATGGAATTTTAAATGTTTGTGATCCAACTTAAATTATAGTCTATTTTCACACGTAGAAGTAGTGTGCTATAAGTTCATTTGATATATCTATCATCACTTTATTGTAATAGGAGACGGCGAGGCAGCTGTCCAGTGGTGGATAAAACACTACTCTTGCTGGACTCGGTAATAAATCAAGATCTTGCTTTGGTGAAAACAGGAGTTACTCATCTTATGCAAATTTCCTTACCTTTTTTTTCCTTCCAGGTGACTAGGATCTTATTTTGAAATGAAATATACCCCACCATCATTGGGCCAGAATGAAGTTGGCTGGCATCACTTAACTAAGATGGAAGTGGTTGCAGCAAGACTACGGATCAGGCAAATTTTACATAGCACCTTCGAATCAGGCTCACAAGCATGACTGACACAGCTTGACACAGATGGCTAATGGCTAGATCCCCAGAAGCTATCTACGAACAATGCCAGGGGATATTGTGCATTGGTAAGTGCCATGGAAAACTGTGCAGTATTTGAGGAATCATGAACCAGATACCTGCCAAGGTGCGGAGGTGGGAGGGGGGATCAGGAAGGAGAATCATGGACCTTACAAGTATAGGCCCACTCCCTTTGGTCTTGGTAATTCAGGGGATGGTTATTATTTAATTTCTTTAATGGTAAGTTCTTAAAGATTATATCTCCTTGTGATTCGTGCAATCTTGGAGAACGTTCCTTAATATATATGCTTTCCTTTAAGGAGATATCTGAACCCATTATTTAATCTTCTAAATGCTTAAGTGTTGTTTTATACACGGCTTGCTCTGACTCTACTTTAAAGCTTTTATCATTCATGATAGTGGCTTGGAAGTCCAGTTTACGTTGTTACTTCATCTTAATTATGTACCGTAGCTGTATTCGCTGGTCCCCCGTGGAAACTAAAATCAAGACTTGAGTACAACATAACATCATATCCACAGAGAAACAAACAAGTCCGCATTTCCCAAATATGACAGGTGGATTGAGAAGCCCGTCCCAGATGTCTTGTGTTAACCTGCACCTGAACATTTGTCTACGAAAATTTATGGACCTAAATTTTGCAGCAGGTGTCCCGAACGCTATAATTTGGCCAGAACTAGGAGTTAGTGTAGTATATTTTTTATATACGACACGGTACCTTCAACACTACTGCCGTTGTACATAAAAGGACAAGGTTTTTCTCAGGACAGTCAAGGTGACTCCCTGCTGTCTTTTTCGTCTTCATTAAAATTCCTCTTTTTCCCATGAGGAATTTTCATGACTACGTAGGTGGAGTTTATGCCAAAGGACGCGTGGATTTATATAGATATTTTATAAAGTATGAAGAAATAAATTTTTGAGTATATAGAGAGGGATATGCACAGATTGATACAGATATTCGTAGATATCCGTTCAATATTTTTATCCTTATGTCTCCCTACTTATGCACACATGATAAATTTCATATGCAAATGAATCTAATGATTATCATCACTATATAGTTCAAAATCTGCTAATGATGTTCACTTTCAGAAATGCTGGGTAACGAGATGCCATATGTAAAAAATAAATGTTTTCGTTTCGCCATTTAGTAATAAATGAGAATGAAACATTTTAAAATAGGTTGCGATGACATTTTTTTTCCTTTCTTTCTTTATTAATAATTTGAAAATAAAATATAATGACCGAATGTTTTGATGCAGTTCCTTCATCAATATTGATTTATGGTATTTCATTCGCAAAAAAAAAAATAATAATAATAATAATAATGATAATAATCAATACCCTTTGTTCATACGATATGCATGCTAACGATATGCATGTATATATGTATATATATATATATATATATATATATATATATATATATATATATATATATATACATACATATATATTCAAGCCATTCTTTTTTATGATACTGGCTTTTCGCTGAGCTAGAGAAGACACATTCAGTCAAGATTGCTTATGGTAATAAAAAAAAAAAAGGATTTTGTCTGTTTCTGACAATTGCAAGAACACCTTGAAATAGTGAAAAAGTATGAGAGACAGCTAGGAATAGAGAAAAATGGAGATAGAAGAAAAGAGACCAGACCAGGCATAGATACGGAGACACAGAGAGAGAAAGGAAGATAAAAGAGTGATAAAAAGCAGACTGATAAATAAAGAAACCGATATATTAACAGACGGGTAAAAGTGTGAGAGAGTGAATGAGTGAGTGAGAGAAACAGAGTGAATGAACGAGTGAGAAAGAGTGAATGAATGAGTAAGAGAGAGAGTGAATGAGTGAGAGAGAGAGAGAGTGATTGAATGAGTAAGAGAGAGAGAGAGTGAGAAAGAGTGATTGAATGAGTGAGAGAGGGAATGAGTGAGTGAGAGTGAATGAGGGAGTGAGAGAGAGTGAAGAGTGAATGATGAGTGAGAGAGTAAATGAGTGAGAGTGAGTGAATAAGTAAGAGTAAATAAGTGAGAGAGAAAGTGAAAGAGTGAGAGAGAGAGTAGAGAAAGGGAAACAAAGACAAACAAAGACACAGAAAAAGAAAGAGAAATAAAGAGAGAGAGAAAAAAAAAGACAGACAAAAGAAAATATATACAGAAAGAGACAGAGAAGGAGAAACAAAGACAAAGACAGACAGAAAGAGAGACAAGCACAACCGCAGAGCGAAGTTAGGCACAACAAACCGCAAATCACAGGTGACGCGCAAAAGCGTACATGCGGCCGCCCGTTGCACAGCTCATACGCACGTGTTGCACATGAGCGTGTGATAATTACTCCAGTCAAATCTTGATTGGCTGGACGGTGTTAATTAGATTAGTCAAAACCAATCAGAAACAATAGTCCCTGTGTGGGATTTAGCCGTCGTAATTATTTTGTTATAGGATTAAGTTTATTCTCTCTCTCACGCACACACACACACACACACACACACACACACACACACACACACACACACACACACACACACACACACCACACACACACACACACACACACACACACACACACACACACACACGCTCATACACATACAAACACACACACAAATAGATGCAATAGATCAAGAAAATCGTAATATATTTTCTACACACTAATAATATACTTTGATATTCAGCACCTTTCCTAAGGCTTTCATTACATCATATCTTATGAGAATAAGAAGTTTAGATATGATGTCGTAAATGTTTTTTATAGTAATAATAAAGAAATTATAAATATGAATAAACTGTGATGTGTGTTGATGAGAATCTTACAACTATATCATTATCAATAAAATTATTATTGTTATCGTTATTAATACCATTATCATCATCATTATTATTAAACCGTGCGATTTCTTTCTGTTTTTACCCTCTCCTCTTCTCTCTCTCTCTCTCTCTCTCTCTCTCTCTTCTCTCTCTCTCTTTTCTCTTCTCTTCTTTCTCTCTCTTTCTCTCTCTCTCTCTCTCTCTCTCCCTCTCTCTCTCTTCTCTCTTCTCCTCTCTCTCTCTCTCTCTCTCCTCTCCTCTCTCTCCTCTTCTCTCTCTCTCTCCTCTCCTCTCTCCTCTCTCTCCTCCTCTCTCTCTCTCTCCCCCCTCTCTTCTCTCTCTCCCTCCCCCCCCCTCTCTCTCCCCCCCCCCTCTCTCTCTCTCTCTCTCTCCCTCCTCTCTCTTTCTCTCTCTCTCGCTCTCTTTCTCTCTCTCTCTTTTTCTATCTCTCTCTCTTTTTCTATCTCTCTCTTTTTCAACCTCTCTCTCTCTACATTCATTGTAGGCACAGTCTATAGGCATCCTCATGAATGTCACATAAAAAGAAATTTATTTTTATCATAAGTGATCTAAATGATGATTCAAGTAAGCCCAGTGCAAAGTTATTTAAGATATTTAGGAAAAACAAATCTGAGCAAATGGTCAATAAACCTACAGTGATCACAGAAAACACTTCGTCATTAACTGATATAATGATAATAAACAGAGATGACATCATTCACCATAAAAACGTCATCCCACGCCAT
>NC_051389.1:58013789-58026289 GCF_015228065.2 Penaeus monodon | reverse complement strand
GTAATGAAAAAAAGTATTGTGGAATAGCGAGGTAAGCCAGGATGTAGGTTTTGGAATACAGAAATATTATATTCTGGAGTCATTAAAAATTAGTAAAACGTAAGTCTCATCATCTGTATTTGAAATGAAAAAAAAGTAACGGAATAATACTGAGTGGCAACATATGCGCACTCAAAAAAAAAGAAATAAATAAATATAATAATAATTGTTTTTAAAAAAGACGGGAAAATAAAGAACAGCGCAGTTAAAAACCAAGAGATGGCGCTGATAAAAGATACATTTTCGTTAAAGTATATATTTCCCGAAGTTATGAGAATTGTGTTGTAGAAACAATAAGAGTATATTTCTATAAATATCCTCACGCCCTATGTTGGATACGAGCTGTATCAAAGGGTTAAATCTTTCCTACAATCTCCAATTTCTATGATTTTATGCTTATTCCTTCTGGGAATTGAGCGGCAAGGCTCGGGTTAAGTTTTCAGGGTTTGTTTATGTACAGGAAACATGTCGAAGTGTTTTGTTTTGTTTTGTTTTGTTTTTATGCACAATGCCTCTCTCAAATGTATGTTGTTGTTGTTGTTTTTTTCATATGGAAGTCAAAATCTTGTATTCACCATTTCGTCAGATGTGACAAGTGAGCACTGTTGTTTCCCATTGTTATTTTCTGTGTTTCATTCTGTCCTTTTGGGAAATATAATGAAGTTCAAATGTTAGCATGAATTTCTTTATATATGATATACTTGTTCTTTATTGTTAGAATAAGTTGATTAAAAGGATAATAATATTAATTTCTATTCCATCCCCCTGCCGCTAAAACAGCCTTCGAACCTCGTGGTATCTTATGCCCTTCATCGCTGGGCAGCCGCTCCCACACATGCAATGCATTTTGGGTGACACCAAATCGAATGGACTTTTGCTGGGCATGTTTCTGCCCGTAGCTGCCCAAATACGTTCGATGGGATTTAATTCTGGTGATTTAGGCGGATCTGGCAACACAACAATCTTTGGGTGTTGTCCATACCACGCCTTCATCGTATTTGCTGTGTGAATGCGACTGGTATCCTAGAACTAGACTAGAACTAGAAAAAAAGGGTTCTGGTTCGGTTTGTTTGTTTTTTGATTGATTGATTCTTGCCAAAGCCCGTCATCGGGCCGTACGCCTTTTTTCATGAGCAATTATTCATCTCATTTAAGGATCAGGAGCTAGTAATAGGAGGGTCGCTGCTCCGCATCCGATGGTTTTACATCAGATTGCCCTTCTCTTAGCCTTTGCCTGAAGAGGCATACCCGGCAAGGCACCAGGGGGATTTGAATTCAGTTACCTTCTCTTATCCTGTATGCTAGCTAGGCTTGTGGCCGGACAGGAAGCTTGCCATACAGCTAGCGAGGAGAACCAGGTCTTCCAGTCGGGACATGTCCTTAGCCAGAGGGCCCTTGCTGGGGTAAGGGACTACCTCTCTCACTAGTTGCGGTTGCAGTTTAATGTCATACCCAGGTTTGTTTACATTATACCAATTTATACTTACACTTGATTTACTAAATAGGTATTGGATATGATGATAAATATATTGTGTTAACACTGGCTAAGTCATGACGATAATAAAATGCAAAATGCAAAACACATATTTTTATTTTTTAGATAATAGAAGATAATAATAAAAAATATAAATACATAGACGAAACATACGCACGTTCCAGATACCTGGTTCATTAGGCTCGGTACTCGAATATTGCAATAAGGCTGTTATATGGCAACAGTGGCCATGGGAGGGTTAAAGGTACCCCCCCCCCTCACAACACAAACCAACATTCAGGTTCTATTCGACCACAAGTAAAGGTAACGAGTTTTTTTTCTGACTGTACATAACATTTAAAATACACAGTTCGGTTGTGTTACCATCTGTATTGTACGTTACTCTGTACCCGTTGCAACATCTAAAAACACCTGCGCACACTTCAGCACAGATGCTAAAGCTTTTTTTATATGTAATAGGAAAAGTTGAGTCTTATTGGAGCTGTTATAAATGAAGATGGTAGTCATATTAATAAGAATAACAAAAGAACGTAGATATATAAACACATACATATCTACAGTATACTTCTATGCACCTACAGTATACAGTATACCTCTATATAACGATATCAGTTTCTGCCTCTCTATCTATTTATATCTATTCATAAATTTCAATATCTGTTTATTTTATCTATCTATTTATATCTACTGTGTGTGTGTGTGTGTGTGTGTGTGTGTGTGTGTGTGTGTGTGTGTGTGTGTGTGTGTGTGTGTGTGTGTGTGTGCAGCTTTTGTCGACATTAATGCATCTTTCTGTTACTTTTTCAACTGGAGGCTTGTTAACTTATTTTAGCTGTTCTGTGAAATAAAGCTTATTGTGACTGCGATAAAATGTAGAAAAAATTAGAAATTGCGATTGTACAAATATCCATTTTTCCCACAGCTATTAAAATCACTTGCTAAACGTAATCAAATCGCGCCAATCATATCTCAATCTGTCTATCTATCTTTCTCTCCTTCGTCTCTCTCTCTCATCCTATCTCTCTCTCTCTCTCTCTTTCTTTCTTTCTTTCTTTCTTTCTTTCTTTCTTTCTCTCTCTCTCTCTCTCTCTCTCTCTCTCTCTCTCTCTCTCTCTCTCTCTCTCTCTCTCTCTCTCTCTCTCTCTGTAAAATTATCCATTCTCATATATGCCTTTTCTTACAGCTATTATGATCACTTACTAAGCATAAGATCATATTACCCTTCACGTTTGTTGGTATGCTAGAGTACAGTACATAGCCTAATCTTTCAGCATATCTAAGTTATTTAGAGTCCTCACAGGGGTTTATGAAGATGGTAAGGATAACCTATGATACCTTTTCCTTTTGAGATGAAACCGTTTGTAACAGTAATGTTGTCCAAGTCTAAATAAAAAGGAATTACAACTTGGTAGTTACTGCCCAGTTTTAGCCCTAAGTTGGACTGTGTTCAAAATGGGATAATATTTTGAACAAGCTATTTTATATTTAAAAAAAAATAATAAATCCTATAAATCCTATTTCCTAGGCTTCAGAATATATTATATATATATATATATATATATATATATATATATATATATATATATATATATATATATAAGTTTATACCTCAAACATCACATCGCAAGACTATCGTCAAAAACAGCTGATATCATAAGACTAAGAAACAATTTCACAATCGTTACTATCCCAGTCACCGGCTCTCCACGCTATCTAACATCATCAAAGATAAATATCATATTCACTCTCAGCCTACCACAGTAACAAAGAATAGGTCTGCAGGTAATCTAATGCTGCCACAAAGTTTCACGATATTATGTTTCACTGCAAACATTAAGAAAAACTTCATCAACAATGAATTAAAACCATCTGTCAATTGCATATTCGGTCAGTATTCCACAAAGGTAACACTCTCTATCTACTCTACTGCTAACCAATACCACATTCAGATCTTCGTATCATCCTGTATCCGCATTATTAATACGAACCAACGAAAGCAAAACGCACTGCACAGAACACCATAGGTCTCAGAAAAAAAAGCAACATGCTATACTCATGCAATTCAGTCATGCCATCCATTGTCACTGTATTGTCAACTAAAAGAGGAGTTCTCAGCCTCCCTTTATATTTGACTGAATCTCACGAAAACCGACACACTTCCACTATGTATTACCGAGCACCAGGAATGAGTTTACAACCTGACGCCCCATACTTTCACAACTTTCCTCTTCTCTCGTAAACCTTTAGACAGGTTCAGCATCCCAATAACTCGCTTACTGCATGTAAACACAACCTCGCTAGTCCATTCAAGACATCATATAAAGGGTCTTCATATCTCGATCCATGCAGAATACTAGGTCCGCTTGGGAAGCTGCCATGCGTGGAATGATATTGAAATGAAGGAATAAACTTGTGTCGACAGATGCATGTAGAACCAAAGTGTTCTTTTCAGACGTCAAGTAAGCACATGTTAATTTTTCATTTTGATGTAGTAAAATGATGCTTATTTATTCTTCTCTGTGTGAAAAAAAAAAATAGATTCCCCTTCTTATATTTGATTAAAAAACGCGAAAAAAAATATTATTCTCTGTAAAAAATATATATATTAAAAAAAACGAGATTCTCTTGAGAAAAAATACGCGAAAAAAATGTGATTACCATTTGGTGTAGTCGTTCTGTATTTCGAGTCTAAGATTGAAATTGCTGGCAGTCAAATTTAACAACTCGAATGTTGCTCATTTCTACATAAGCTCTACAAGACTTGTAGCAAACCCACAACAGGTGAACGAAGGCAGGTGTTCCCTTTTTTTTTCTTCTCTTTTTTCTCTTTTTTTTTTTTTTTTTTTTTTTGCAAAAAAAAATCACGACACATCTGTTGAATTGTGGCGTGATGCCTTCGAGCATCTTTTTTTTCACCTGTGTTTTCCTAGTTGGTTGGGTCTGTATGTAATCACCCCCCTTCTCTCTCTCTCTCTCTCTCTCTCTCTCTCTCTCTCTCTCTCTCTCTCTCTCTCTCTCTCTCTCTCTCTCTCTCTCTCTTCTTTCTCTCTCTCTCTCTCTCTGTCTGTCTATATATATATATATATATATATATATATATATATATATATATATATATATATATATATATATATATATATATGTATATATATATATATATATATATATATATATATATATATATATATATATATATATATATATATATATATATTATATATATTCTTCTTTTAACGGTAGGTTCATGTCTGAGCCGCCGCGGTCACAGCATGATACTCAATTGTAGCTTCCACGTTGTGATGCTCTTGGAGTGAGTACGTGGTAGGGTCCCCAGTTCCCTTCCACGGAGAGTGCCGGTGGTACCTTTTTAGGTAATTATTCTCTCTATTTATCCGGGCTTGGGACCAGCACTTGACTTGGGCTGGCTTGGCCACCTAGTGGCTAGGTAGGCAATCAAGGTGAAGCTCCTTGCCCAAGGGAACAACGCGCCGGCCGGTGACTCGAACCCTTGAACTCAGATTGCCGTCGTGACAGTCTTGAGTCCGACACTCTAACCATTCGGCCACCGCGGCCTTGACGATCATGGGCTTCCATGATTTTTTCTTAGCAATTTAGAGCGGTGGTTTGCCATTGCCTTCCGCCCGGTGTTTTTTTATCGAGTCACCATCTCTATTTACCCGGCACTGACATGAGCTGGCTTGGCCACCCAGTGGCTAGGCAGGCAATCGAGGTGAAGTTCCTTGCCTAAGGGAAACAACGCGGCGGTCGGTGACTCGAACCTTCGAACTCAGATTGCCGTCGTGACAGTCTTGAGTCCGACGCTCTAACCATTCGGCCACCGCGGCCCCATTATATATATATATATATATATATATATATATATATATATATATATATATATATATATATATATATATATATACGTACATATAATTTTTTCTTTTCTTTTCTAAATTGAAAACAACCTCGCAATACGATGCCCAAGAATTGTCGGTAAATCGTCGTAATGACAGATTACATCGAAACATTTGGTGATGACGAAAGAGATACTGACGTCAACCATCAAGGTTTCTTCTTCAAGTGTAATAGTTTATTGACCCAAAAAAACGCCAGAGGTTCAGATATGTCGTTCAGATATGAAGATTTTTTTTTCTTTCTTTCTTTTGTGTGTGTGTGTGTGTGTGTGTGTTGTGTGTGTGTGTGTGTGTGTGTGTGTGTGTGTGTGTGTGTGTGTGTGTGTGTGCGTGAGAGAGAGAGAGAGAGAGAGAGAATGTCTATATTCATTCCCTTCTGATTTCTTTTTTCAATTTTTTTACTATATATCTAACTCAGACAAGTCCTATGTCAAAAACTAGAATGTTCAAGGAAAAAGAATAACACACATAACACGTACACAAAATTATTATTATTATTATTATTATTATTATTATTATTATTTATTAACACTTCCCTCACCATCACTAACCTAACTTAGCTTAGCACAGTTATCATCATCAAAAGGCAAGTTTTAAGCCGATTTTACGACCTTTTCATATTTTTTCGTTTCGTAAAACTATCTCCCAGATTAGTCTGATTTATGCATAGATTTTTTTTTTTTTTTTTTTTTTCCCTGGCGTCAGAGATGAGATAAGATAACGTATTTCGGTAAAGCTTAAATAAGGAAAAACACATATGTAAAAATTAAGAGAGGAGATTTAAATATTGATGAGAACAAATCTTAATTGGTGGCTAATATTCGATTTTTTTTTCTTTCTTTCTTTCTTTATTTCTTAAATTCCATCACAGTATTTTTTTTTCTATTAACTCAAAATATAGATATGTACATATAGTGCAATATATTGTAATACATCATGATACAATGTGTTTGGATCTCCATTTCTTTTTTTCTTTCTTTCTTTTTCTTTTTTTTTTTTGTCAGTACGCCCATGTCCCAAATTTTCTGCTTCCTCATTATCTAATCCCTGCACCTCTAAGTATATACGTTTAATATAGGCGTGCACGTATGGCATGTCAATAAGCATATAAGCATATGAACATACACCATCCCAAGCGCGCTCCACGTGGGTTCTAGAACCAGTGCCCCGGTGGGATCCTTTCTAGATAGATAGATAGATAGATAGATAGATAGACAGATAGATAGATAGATAGATAGATAGATAGATAAAAACAGTGCCCCGGTGGGATATATATATCTAACTTTGTCATGCTAAACTAAAGCATATATTCGCCGTATATTACTCAAGTCTTTCACTATGTGGGTATATTCATGCGTGACTTCTTCTTAAGATTCATTTCTTTTTTCTCGAATCTTCTATGCCCGCGTGGGTATTGACATAAAACGGTTGCCATATTCTGGGTATATTTTCTAAACATATTTATTCCCTGTTGCGTTAACCGATGTCTTATTGACGCAATTTGCTGTACAGTGCATCCATGTCAGCTCGGGTTTAACTGTGCATTAGTGAGATAATTTCCTAAACTATTTAAAACATAGTGGATTTTTTTTTTTAACTTCCCCCCACCTCTTCCCCCCCCCCACCTCTTCCCCTCCATCTTCTACTTACTTTCAATATGCAGGTCATTAGCGATCAACTATTTTAGTGCCGTGATAGTTATCTCAAAGTACATTTTGTCTTGTAAATAAGTCAATTAATATCAGTGAGTTATTTTTTGGTTCTGCGTGAATTCTCACCACAAGCATAATCTCATGGCTGTGTTTGTCTTCGTGCAATCAGGTTTTTTTTTTTTTTTTTTTTTTTTATCCGATCCGTCACTTTGGCATTAAAATTCGGATATTTTGAGATTGTTTCTCTTTTCGTATATTCTAATGCGTAATGTTTTATTCGTATGTTTGTTTGTTTATTTAATATTACTAAGAATGTCAATGTGTTTTATGTGTATAAATGTGGCTCGGTTAACACGTCACGTTATGACATTTATTCCCTAGGTTTTGACCGAGTTAATTGCTATTTTTAATTTTCCTCCTCCATTTTTTTTTTCGAATTTCAGTTTAAATCATAATTTTAATATCTTATTTTCATATAACTTTGGTTCTGATAATGTGAATTAACAGTTTTACGATAGACTGATAATGTTACTTCAGCTTTGCGTTAATGACACCAGTAATAATATTAACGTAATTCAACAAATATACTATCAAGGATGTCACTTCATGTTTTGCATAAATGATTATATATAATATAGATTTAAGTTAAGCAGTCCCTCAAGTCATATCAAGTCGCATGAATTTGCATCATTATTATAGTATATTTAGCGTGTATTATAAAGTTACATTTCACTATCGTTGTTCTTTTTCGTTATCGACATATTTTTATCCTGTATTATTAACGTGAATCAGTAAATAAATAAGGTGTATATATTGTTGTGCGTTTTTATTACAGTACAGTTTGTTAGTACTGATATTACATACACCTATATTCAGTTTATTTTCCCATTATATTATTCCCGTGATACTTATCCTAGTAAATTCTTTACTTAAAGTGATTGCATAAGAATTACATAAGTAGTTTCAGAGTATCTTATCACTTGCGGCAATCGTGTATAAAAATACCGAGTTAATTGCCATTTTTAACTTTCCTCCTCTGGATTCGCTTTCATCGTGCCGTGTGTGTTATCGTGGACGAGCGTGTGTGATGTAACGAGTCGATCCCGAACGACTACAGCGAATATTTTCATTATCTAATTGCAACAAGGCGAAGATCAACAGTGTGCTGTGTGCAAATAGTGCAAAAATATACATCTGATGTTGACGTGTGATATACAATTTTAATGAAATGAGAGAGACATGTACTTCCTATTAGTCAGGTGTATATTTTTGCACTATTTGCACACAACACACTGTTGATCTTCGCCTTGCTGCATTTTGCTTCTTTCTAAGAAGGTTTGTCGTCCAAGACTCTGTTTTTGCGGACTGAGACAACTTTTCCTTTCGTATATTTATGCACAATGTTTATTTCTTGTAGAGTTTCACCCTTTTCTGTTCGAGACGATTGCAGCTCTTGCGTGTCCGTGTGGACTATTGCAATTCTCTTCCTAAGCATATTCTTCTGTATATCCTTTGACAATTGAATTGTTTAAAAAAATATTAATATAATAATTTAAAATTTATTACGAAATTAAAAAAAAAAAATCAGTTTCACTGCAATATGATATTTGATTATATCTTATATACGGCCCTCTCAGTCTGTCTCTGCCCTCGGTGTACTTATTTCAGAAAGCATCAGCCTGCCAGGACACACCGAACTCCGGTACGACGGGGAGCGCCATCAGGAAGAAGCCGCATCCAACACCGCGAAGGCTTTGCACTACCACATCAGCAACTAATCGCTCTCACCAGGAATTCGGTGACTCCACCAGGACCACAGCGAGTCTCTGCCTGCAGAAAGGCGTGGCAAGCTGGCTCCTTCAACCCTGAGGCACCCGGCGCCGCACCCCCAAGGCCCGCCACATTCCACAACCGTGGGGGCCCCGGTCGAATAACCAGACGGTTGGCCGCCGGGATGTTACGTCTTTGCACGTGATATTAAGAAGAGAATGACGCCTCTTACTCCCTGCCTTGTCCCGGGAATGAGTATAACAAATAAACAATGCTGCCGAGGACGACGGGAGGGCCGAACGATCTGAGCGGTCAGACGACCACCAATCACGTCGCCGTGCTGACCTGGGTACGCTCCCTTTGCTCGTGACCTGCGACCTTCTTTATCTCAACAAAACACTACTACAAGTCATAGTCCAGCTCAGACACTGCCTCATCTTGGGGGACAGTACTCCAGGCCCCCTGCCGGGCCTCCCCGCAGCCCAGGTCTACTCCTGCACAAGCCAGCCATTACTCCTTCAACCTTCGCCCATGCTACCATGCATTTTCCCTGAACCACCAACGTGGTGGGGCCCAGCAGAAATCCCTGACAGATTGGTAACAGCAACGGGATGTCTGCAAGCGACACGTGGCCGAGCAATAAGGCAGGTCAATAAGCATATAAGCATGAAATGCCATCTACAGCCTCTCACAACATATCTCCTGAACAAGTTCAGTCTTGTTCCCAGTGCACACATTTGTAATCTAGTCAGCATATCCTATGAACAGACTGGACTCACTGTACTTAACATCTTTAGTACATTTAATGTGCATATGACTCGTAGTATAAAAAATAATAATTAGAGAAAAATATGAAGAGGTTTATTGCTGACTTTAATTTAGTGATTTTATAGATGAAGTTCCCAAGCAGTACCTCACTCTGATTTGGCCCAATACTCAGTATTCGGTCCAAACCCTCGTTAAATTAATAAGTTGTTAGATGTGAAGTAAGAGTTTAATTTTGATATGAATGCTTCCTAATGCTTCTTATTCATCCAATAAACTTCAGCACTACCAGTAGAAAAAATATCTAAAAATGATTTCCAACTTAATGCCATAATCACTTGAATACACCATGGATAACATTACTAAGTGAAGGATAATGACAATGATGATTATAACCCATTGAGTAAATAATTTACTTGAGAAGACACAATGCATTGTCTGACGTTAACTCTCCCAATGAACTCTCTCCTGTGGCGTTGTGAAGTGGACAGACTTATAAACTTTGATGTTGGAGTTTCTCTAATTAAACACGCGCGCAGGTGTATCTGGAGAGTGCGCGGGGTCAAAGCCACTTGTAAATGGGCTTGCAACCTAAGTGTGTTCTAGCGCTTATACACTCAGTACAGGTGTTGTATACACTTGTTCCAGCAGTTGGCGATGGCGTGGAAAAAGGCGTTGTAGAAAATGGCATAGGACTTTTGTCTTCTGCTGGGAAGGGAGAAGCATACCCTGGTACAAAATATTGCGTTTTTTGTGTGTGTGTGCGAGTTTGTATATAAATCTATACATGTGTGTGTGTGCGTGTGTGTGTGCGTATGCGTGTGCATGTGCGTGCACATGTGCATGTGTATGTGTATATGTGTGTGTGTGTGTGAGTGTGTGTGTGTGTGTGTGTGTGAGTGTGTGTGTGTGTTTGTGTGTGTGTGTGTTTTTGTGTGTTTGTGTGTGTGTACATATATATGTTTATATATATATATATATATATATATATATATATATATATATATATATATATATATATATATATATGATATATATACGTATATATGTATGTATATATATACATATATATATATATATATTTATATATTATATATATATATATATATATATATATATATATATATATATATATATATGTGTGTGTGTGTGTGTGTGTGTGTGCGTGTGTGTGTGTGTGTGTGTGTATATATATATATAATATATTATATATATATATTATATATATATATATATAATGTATAAATAATATACATATATATTTTATATAAATATATACATATATTATATACATATACATACCAATATATATACATATATATGTATATATATGCATGTTTAAATGTGTATATATATGCATATATACATATATATACATATGTATATATATAACATACAAACACACGCACATATCTATCTATCTATCTCTCTATCTATACACACACACACACACACACACACACACACACACACACACATATATATATATATATATATATATATATATATATAATATATATATACATATATGTATATATATATATATATGAATATATATATGTTATATATACATATATATATATGTATATATATTACATATATATATATATATATATATATATATATATATATGTATGTAAATATATGTATATATGTTTTTCTTTCTTTTAACGGTAGGTTCATGTCTGAGCCGCCGTGGTCACAGCATGATACTTTAATTGTAGTTTTCATGTTGTGATGCTCTTGGAGTGAGTACGTGGTAGGGTCCCCAGTTCCTTTCCACGGAGAGTGCCGGTGGTACCTTTTAGGTAATCATTCTCTCTATTTTATCCGGGCTTGGGACCAGCACTTGACTTGGGCTGGCTTGGCCATCCAGTGGCTAGGTAGGCAATCAAGGTGAAGTTCGTTGCCCAAGGTAACAACGCGGCGGTCGGTGACTCGAACCCTCGAACTCAGATTGCCGAACTCAGTCTTGAGTCCGACGCTCTAACCATTCGGCCACCACGGCCTTGACGATCATGGGCTTCCATGATTTTTTCTTAGCAATTTAGAGCGGTGGTTTGCCATTGCCTTCCGCCCGGTGTTTTTATCGAGTCACCATCTCTATTTACCCGGCACTGACTTGAGCTGGCTTGGCCACCCAGTGGCTAGGCAGGCAATCGAGGTGAAGTTCCTTGCCCAAGGGAAACAACGCGCCGGCCGGTGACTCGAACCCTCGAACTCAGATTGCCGTCGTGACAGTCTGGAGTCCGACGCTCTAACCATTCGGCCACCGCGGCCCCCATGTATATATGTACATATTCATATTTGTATATATATATATATATATATATATATATATATATATATATATATATATATATATATATATATGTACATATTCATATATATATATATATATATATATATATATATATATATATACACACATATATGTGTGTAAGAGGCTACAGGGGCCGTAATACAGTAGCTGGTAGGACGGTAATCGTGGTATACGGCTTGACTCTTTCATGACGAGGAGCACAGCACAAGTAACTAAACACTCTGGAAGCAGGTGCTGAGTGCGGCGGCGCGGTCAGGACGGGGCGGTGACGGAGCGCGAACGGAAGGATCAAAAATGGTCAGCGGTAATGACAGAAAGGCTCATGCTGCAGCCAGGGTTTTGCACGAACGCGGAGACCACGAGAGGACGCTGACCTTCGACTCTGGTCTGCAGACGTGATCCTGAGCTAATGGCTTACGCAAATCATGCTTATGCGCACGGCACAGTGTGCGTGTGTGTGATATATATTTATAAAAGTGTGTATATATAAATAAATAAATGTGTGTGTGTGTGTATGTATATATATATATATATATATATAT
>NC_051389.1:57996364-58013689 GCF_015228065.2 Penaeus monodon | reverse complement strand
CCGCCTTACATAATCGATCGACGTATTCTGATACTTAGCTTCAATAACAAACAACAAATTAACTAAACATCATTTGTTAGAAGTATTAATTTAAGCTCCGTTTAATCTCATCATCAACATCGGGGGGCTAACGCTGACGGAGGCGCATGGCCTCATCCACTCTTCGCTTCCAGCCACGAGGGCCCCTCATGGTGCGTCTCCAGGCAGGCACTCGGCTCATCTCTGGTCGAGCTGCCCAAGCCATGACCTCCTAAGGGCCTCCTCCACCCAGGATTGTCTCGCAAAGACACAACCTGATGGGCAGGGTCATCCACAGGGAAACGAGCTAGACGCCCATATAACCTGAGTTGGCGGTCCCGGATTATGCAAGTAACAGGTCCTATGTCAGTCTCATGGTGTAACTGTTGGTTGAACATATGATCCAGCCAACTGTACTCCATAATCCTGTGGAGGAACTTGTTACAAAAGGCATCAAGACGAGATTCCAAGGCACTAGATAGCGTCCAGGTTTCGCTTCCATAGAGCAAAACTGGCAGTATCGAGGCCTTGAAGACATGTATCTTGGTCCTTCTGCATATGTACCGACATCTCTCCAAATGCTCTTTTTTATCGAGTTTATGGCTCCTGCTGCCATACCAATCCGTCTGCTGACTTCTTGGTCTGACTTCTTGTCCTGTTAAGGAAACCCGTTCAGTCGATACATGCTTGTGGTGAAATTAAAGTCACAGAGAGCTTTACATACCTTGGTGACGTAGTCCATGTTTAATCTCAGATAAAAATGAAACTGGCAATTCAATATTAAATACTCAGATTTTTTTTTTTTTTTTTTTTTTGTGTGTGTGTGTGTGAAAAAAGATCAGTAAAATGGTGTTGAAACCAGCAAATATCAATTGAGAGAACAATGAAAAAATACAGTAAAAAAAATATATATATATATATATATATATATATATATATATATATATATCCATAAAAAATAAAATAAATGTAAATGTGACTTTTATCAGCTGATTAGTGCTCTGTTTTCTTTATCTTTTCTTGAAATGAAGATAAATAAATAAATATTGTAAATTTAATGATAATCACACTGATTCGTGCGTGTTTTGTATGGTCAAAAGAAAATGCAAAATATAGATGTAAATGTGGTTATTATCAGCTGATTAGTGTTGAAAAAAAATGAACCAGTGATGAGTTGCCAATTTTTGTTTTTGTTATTTTTCCCTTCCTGAGACTCGACGTCTGGTCACTATTCAAAAAAACAATTTGAATTAAGCGTTATTGTCTCCCACAGTCACTCTTCATTCAAAATTGAGCACGAAAATGCGATTTATTGTTTGTTTGTGTGCGTTTTTTTTTTTGTGTGTGTGTGTGTTGTGTGTGTGTGTGTGTGTGTGTGTGTGTGTGTGTGTGTGTGTGTGTGTGTGTGTGTTTGCCGTGGTAATTCCTACGGATTTTTTTTTTTTTATCTCCATTTTTCGTTCCCTATTTGTTAAGATATGTTGTCCATGCCGTCATGTATATTCCGAGAAGATATAGATAGAAAATACGTACCTGTCTGAATAAGAGAAAACAAAAAAAGTTATTTGTGTAATTATTTGTAAAATTGGTCTCAGGTGTGCAAACTGTACAGGTGCAATATCAGTGTGTGTTTATCTCTTTTCTTATTCTCTCTTTCCTTGCTTTATATAATGTTCTGTTTCACGTCCGTTAAAATTCTCAGTATTTGACTCTCGACTATCCATATCTTTTAAAAGTAATAATAAAATATATTCCATAAGATATGGTACATTACTATTTTAATGTATCCACGCAATTCTCTTTATTTTCGTGTATCCTTTGTACCTTTCGTAATTATTCAAAAGAAGCACAGCCCAGGCGCGAAACAAAAGACATTTTCTAGGCGCACGCAACCAAATACGTACTTTTTTTTTTTTACAATTTTCTTAATTTCGCTTAACAAAGTATACTAAATTCTAGTGTAACTAATATTGTTTTCTTGATCTCTTCCATACAGAGGACTGAGGGGTTTTGTTTTTCGTCTAAGATAATGGATAAATTAAATTACTAAATTGAATAAATAAAACAGGTCCTTCTCTCGACCAAGTAATCTAACAAACTTTCAATTTCTTGGTAGAACTCAATTGCAGCGTTTTATTTTTTTTATCTCAATGGACCTTTTTTTTATATCGTACACTTGGATTTACCTATCAAGCATTTTTTTTTTATCATTTCTATTTATTTTCTCTTCTCTCTCTCTCTCTCTCTCTCTCTCTCTCTCTCTCTCTCTCTCTCTCTCTCTCTCTCTCTCTCTATCTATCTATCTATCTATCTATCTCTCTCTTTCGTGTTGCTAAGGAAGCTTGATTTTATTGGCTCTTTGATGGACTAATGATATTTGTTCGTATCATTTAAATTGCATGTCTAATATGAATAGATTTAAATAGGTAAATAATGTAGATAAAATAAAATTTAAAAAATCTGGAATTTACCTTTGGAAAAGATTTAAAAAAAAAAAAAAAAAAAAAAAAAAAAAAAAAAAAAAAAAAAAAAAAAAAAAATATATATATATATATATATATATATATATATATATATATATATATATATATATATATATATATATGATAACTTAATAAAAGATGTTCGAACGTGTGAACAGGACTAGGTATCGCAAGACCCGCGTAATAAGTGACATTTATTAAGATTGCTTCATTTTCTCAGGGCTGTTGGCAGCGCGAAGTATGGGATCCGACACATTTTGTGATTGGCTGCCGCTACTTTATGTCCGAATGTGATTGGATACCGGGCGGGCGATGACGTCACGAAGGATGAAGCGTCGCGTTCATAAATCGAATCTTTACGTGTTAAAATGGAAAGAAAAGAAAGAAAGAAAACAAGGTAAACAAAGTAACTATACTGCCCCTTTCGAATTGAATGAAACCACTATTTTTTGTGCAGGTTACTCGTCTTGACACAGATATTGATTTTTTTTTTTTTGGGTAACTGAAAGATACATCATTAAGTACACAAGACACAGTTCTTGTGATTGGCTACCACTACTTTTCGTCCGAATGTGATTGGATATGGGCGATGACGTCACGAAGGATGAAGCGTCGCGTTCGAGTCTACATAAATCGAATCTTTACGTGTCAAAGAAAAAAGAGAAATGAAAAGAAAGAAAGAAAAAAAAAAGGTAAAGAAAGTAACTATACTGCCCCTTTCGAATTGAATAAAACCACTATTTTTTGTGTGCAGGTAACTCGTCTTGGCACAAATATTGAGATTTTTAAATTATAAATTGGGAAACTGAAAGGTACATAATTAAGATGATTATCTTATTAGTTTTTCGTAGAGTAAATAAAAGATTTAAGTATTATTTGATGTACGGAAAAAGTAGTGATGTCAGTGATATCACGTTCATCCGATTTGTGACGTAAGTTATCAGTGCCATAAATTATTAGTGCCATTTGAAGGCAGTGGACATTGCACTGATGCCTTTGCCATAAATTAAAAAAAAACACGTGAATATCTAAAATGTAGTCAGTATTTATAAATCGATGATTGAAATGCGATCGATTGACAATTTGGCTCAAAGCGATTTTATCACAAGACCTGCTATCAGATAAAATAAACAAATATAAGTCAGAATGAAGTTATAACAGAATTGTAAGTATGTAAAACCTTTCATAGAAGAAAAGAGATTTATAATTTAAACACAGCCACTGAAAATAGAGGGAAGAATATAAAGTTTTGTTTAGGATACAACACAGGCTCTCACGCACAAGGTAACAGTGGTTACTGGCCGGAGTTTCACCAGAAGACATGGCTCTTAATTTTTTTTTCTTTTTCTTATGTATTGGAAGTGTAGTCAAAAAAGTTCTGTTTCCTATGCCAGCGCAAGAAGGTCAACGTAGTTCGTCTGAAAAGAAGTAATGAAGAGAAGAACAATATTTGAGGAGGAGAACCAGGAAATGAAGCTGAAGGACGCAACAGTTTTGAATGCATAAAATAATGAAAACACGATGTTAAATGCAACGTAAAAGCAAATACAATATGTAATGCCCCCTTTTTTTTAATTCATGGTCATAAAAATGGCGGCACTTACTTTGATCAAGCAAACAAGAGCAATACGGACGTTGAAAGTATATTAAAAAAAATACTCGATGCCTTTGTCACGCTGTGTCTGTTCTCTGGTAAGTTAAGAGGGAGAAAAAATAAAACACGATGGTAGTTAATGTATGTATGTATTCCTTTTCGTTATCATGTAATAAATATTTTATTTCGATTTAATAAAAGAGAAAAGATGTTATCTTCGTGTTGGGTAATTTGTGCGATTCCATTAATAATATTAATAATAATAATAATGATAATAATAATAATAATATTATCATTATTATTATTATTATAAATTGTATCCAAACAGTTGATGGTGACATTCTTTCTAATCATATTAATTGTTACTTACAGACCTTATATAACGTGATCATTTAATTAGGAATTCAAGTTTGGTATATTTATTTTTTAAATCCTTACGTTGAATGACTTAACTCTTGTGACTTTTTTTTATAAAAGTATCCCACAGATAAAATTCTGTTCGTGTCGTTATAATATTTTGATAGGAAAATTATGAAAATTATACCTTTTTCTGTATTTTTGAGTTATGATCGGAAATATGTATGTATGTATATATAATATATATATATATATATATATATATATATATATATATATATATATATATATATTTTTTTTTTTTTTTTTTTTTTTTTTTTTTTTTTTTTTTTTTTTTTTGTGTGTGTGTGTGTGTGAAATGGTGAGAGGTAAAATTCTGATCAATGGTTGTTTATATCGTTAATACTGAAATTAATAAATCAAGCAAAATGAAAAAAATATATGCAGTCCATATGTAGGCTTCTGGCTTTTCTTCTTGTTTTACATTTTTTTTCTTCTTCTTTTTCATCTTCTCTATTCTTCATCCTTTATTAATAATATTATTCCTCCTCTTCCTCTTTCTCTCCCTTTCGAACAAATGAGATACAATCGTTAATCCCTTTTACAGTTATTACAAGTAATGCTTCTGTTCTAGCAGGTCTGATTTGCGTGTGCGAGCGAGAGACCACCGCTGTCACCAGAACACGAGCGACACGAGAGGCTGGGGGCACCGCTGTCACCAGGTGTGAGCGAGTGACCACCGCAAGCCACCAGGTGTGAACTTAAGAGAGGCTGGGGGCACCGCTGTCACCAGGTGTGAGCGAGTGACCACCGCAAGCCACCAGGTGTGAACTTAATAGAGGTTGGGAGCACCGCCGTCACCAGGTGTGAGCGAGTGACCACCGCAAGCCACCAGGTGTGAACTTAAGAGAGGTTGGGAGCATCGCTGTCACCAGGTGTGAGCGAGTGACCACCGCAAGCTACCAGGTGTGAACTTGAGAGAGGCTGGGAGCACCGCTGTCACCAGGAGTGAGCGAGACGTGAGATGGACTTGGGGCGGGTCAGTGAAAAGGGGTCTTAAGCTTGCTGGTTTATTTGTTGAAGATATATATGAGACCCCTTGAAGAGACCCCCGTGTCCCCGGGATCGAGGATGAGGTTGGTGGAGCTGGACCTTGTGTGGCATGGCCTGTCTGCTGTGTGTGTCTCTCTCTCCGTCTTACGAACGTGTCCTTTTATGCGGCGGTTCCCTTCGAGGCCGGATGTTTACTCATGTGCGAAAGGAGAAAGCCGGGCTGCATCTGCGTCCGCCCAAGGAAAAGGACAGCTACCTGGACAGAGGTGTGAAGTGTACCATCCGGTCTTGCTACGTATTATTGACAGTGTGCGTGTGTCTGTGTTTGTGTGTGTGTGTGTGTGTGTGTGTTTGTGTGTGTGTGTGTTTGTGTGTGTGTGTGTGTGTGTGTGTGTGTGTGTGTGTGTGTGTGTGTGTGTGTGTGTGTGTGTGTGTGCTTGATATATGAGCATGTATGGGTGTTCTGACGCTGCTCTGCCACCTGCAATCTACGGAGAATTACGTGGATTTTGAAATAATTGGTCTCGGGATATTTAACCTGGGGTCCATGAAGGGGTTTCAGGGAGTCCGTGAGAATCAGACCAAAAACAAAATCTAAATTAGTGTGTTTCTGTTTAGATTAAAGTTTTGATAACACTTTGCGTATTCATATTTGTATGAGACAATGAACTCTTAACGAACAAAGTACATTATACAGATTGCATGTAAATCATTTATGTGAATATTTCTGCAGAAAAGGGGTCTGTTACTCGAAACATTTTACGAACCAATGGTCTAGAGAAAACTTGCTTTGAAGGAAGCAGTAAAAGATATCCCCATAAGTGTTTATGTAAAATACATCCTCTTAATTGTACGTGAAAATATATCCGCTTAAGGAATAACGGTATGATGATGATAAAATTATTATTATTATGATGATATGGATAATATCAGTAACGATATTGATAATGAATAATAATAAAAACAATAATAAATAGATGATGACGATAATGATGATGATGATGACAGTAATAGCAATAGTGATGATAATGATAATAACCTAAATGATAATTGGAATAATAATAATAATAACAATAACGATGATAGCAACGACAATAATGATAATAATAAAGGTCATAATAATGATAACTATAATGATAATAATGACAAGAGAAAACAAATGATAAACCTAAATCAGAATTAAATTTCAAATCTAATGATGCAGAAAGTTGCAATAGTCTTCTGCAACGTTGGTTGGGATTTTGGCTGCAATACCATAGCGCAGATCCAAGTTGAACGTTTGTGGTTGATATAAACGTTTTGAATTTTTGTGGCTCCTAATTTTTTGTGCGTGAGTGTGTGTGTGTGTGTGTGTGTGTGTGTGTGTGTGTGTGTGTGTGTGTGTGTGTGTGTTGTGTGTGTGTGTGTGTGTGTGTTTGTAAGTGTGGTGTTTGTAGGTGTGTACGTTTGCGTGTGAGTGTGTGCGTTTGCGCGTGTGTGCGTGCGTGTGTGCTGTGTACGTTTGCGTCCAGAATCTTCTACATCATTTATCAAAAAGGACAAATAAAACGAAAACTCATTTCTTCGATTCATTTCCACCAACATAATGCCCTTACCTATTCACAGGTTACTCTGCCTGTCGCGTGTGAGTATTTATTGCGTCATACCTTAGACCGAGCAGTTATCCATAATACAGTTTACGTTTCCGGTCTTTACAATGCTTTGTTTGTTCGCAGCACAATCAATTATTATTATTACTATTATTACTATCATTTTTATTATTATTATTGTTATTATTATTATTATTATGTTTCTTCTTCTTCGTCTTCTTCTTCTTCTTCTGCTACTACTTCTGCTTCTGCTTCTTCTTCTTCTTCGTCTTCTTCTTCTTCTTCTTCTTTTACTGCTTCTTCCGTTTTTTCTGCTTCTTCTTTCTCTTCTTCTCCTTCTTCTTCTTCTTCTTCTTCTTCTTCTTCTTCGTCCTCTCTCCACCAATACCCTAATCATTAGCTCATTCCTAACCCTTGTCTCCACTATAATTTACCATAGCTTTATGTCTGGAACATTTACTTGCTTTAACCATTTACCATTAATCCTTCAAAACTATTAACAACGGAATCTGAAAACATGACACTCACTGAACGGGACCGTTAATATTATAAGTTAGTCTTCTTTCTTCTTTTAGACTATATATCAGTCTATACTCCCTATATATATATATATATATATATATATATATATATATATATATATATATATATATATATATATATATTAGTCAGGGACCACAGGATTTAAACGGCTGGGAACCACTAATATAGAGAGTGACCGTGTATGTAAAGCATTCAGTAAAGATATATAAATAAGACGAAAAAAAAAAGCAAGTATACATATTTTACTTAATCGTTCTCATAATGGATGCATGTGACACAATGTGCAAACAGAGTGGAAATTAAACTTTATCAGCGAGTGAATACAGGGATGATCACACTGAAGTATTCATGAAAAGAACTTGAACGGGACTTTGATAGGGATCATGCCTATAAATAAACAGGGCAGCTTAAGAGATACAATAGGGACCACTGAGAGATTAAATATTTAATATTAAATATTAAATGTTGACTACGGATGCACAAAGTATTGAATGGCGAGAAAGAGGGAAGGAGGGAGAGTAATATGAAACAAAGGATGAGAGAGAGGGTCGGAAGGCGAATAGCGAGAAAAGGATAGTGTTAAAGAAATTACTTGGGAATTAAAATCTTGGGGAGAAAGATGGTAAATATGCCACGTGATATTCCAAAGTTTAAAAACAAAAGGGGTCCGTTATCCTCCAGCACCGGAGACCAAAGATAAGATAATATATTTTCCATACTTCTGGATAGTCAATGTGTGACGTCAATTTCTTTTCTTACTGTTTGACCAATAGGAACGCCACGTTGGACAGTCAGTGTGTGACGTCATTTTATTTTCTTACTTTTCGACCAATAGGAACGCCGGTTGAAATAGTCAGTGTGTGACGTCATTTCTTTTCTTAGTTTTCGACCAATAGGAACGCCGGTTGAAATATGCACTGCAAGACTCTTTTTTTTTTTTTTTTTACTTTCGCCAGCTTTAGCCATGCATCAAGTGACGTCATATCCTTTGAGCATCTTACTGTTGCTTTAATCATGCAGGGAGTGTCGGTTCATTAACCATGCAAGCACTGACGTCATTTCCCTCTGCCGTTATTTTATGCATCGTTTTAATAAAAGTTTTGCTGTTATTGTTGCCAGTTAATTCTTTCTTAATCTATTTATCAGTGTAACCAATTACTAATCGATATTTATATGCATTGATCCGTTTGTTTTATTGATCTAAAAATCTATTATCAGAACTGTATTGCTTTCGAATACAATGCGGGTTTATGCAATGCACTTGACATATTTAATTAAATTATTTATTTTCATTATCAATTTGATCATTTCCGATATCTGTTTAACTGAATTATCATTATGAGTTACATTTACATTAATCAATCAATTTTTTTCAGGGAAGCAGACAACGAAAATAATCGACCCGTTAATTCAATATCAAATTTATTTTTCTTTTTTTCTTCTGCTTTTTTTTTTCTTCTTTCTTTTTTTTCTTTTCCTGATAAACCGTAACAAAAAGGTGAACATCCAATGGCATTAAATTGAATGTTAATGTTAATCTCATTCTATTTTTTTTTCCCTTTAATAGATTTGGATTCCAAGTAAATACCTATCGGCGATTCGCTTTTGTTCACGGATGACAAAATCTAATCTTATTGATTTCGAGCGAATAATACATAAACTTTATTATTAATCAATGCGCGGCCTTCGACATGAATAATTAAGTAATGCAATCAAGGAAAGTTCGTCATATATCTTTCAAAAATCCCCCCTTGAGATCTTTCTTTTCCCTCTCTCTCTTTTCTCTCACTTTCTCTTTCTCTTTCTCTGTCTGTCTGTCTGTCTGTCTGTCTGCTCTCTCTCTCTTTCTCTCTCTCTCTCTCTCTCTCTCTCTCTCTCTCTCTCTCTCTCTCTCTCTCTCCTCTCTCTCTCTCTCTCTCTCTCCCCCCCCCCTCTCTCTCTCTCTCTCTCTCTCTCTCCTCTCTCTCTCTCTTTCTTCTCTCTCTCTCTCCCTCTTCCCCCCTCTCTCTCCACCCAACTCTCTCTCTCTCTCCTTCTCGCTCTCTCTCTCTCCTCTCTCTCTCCTCCTCGCTCCTAGGTCTATCTTGCTCCTGCGGAACTTCTCTGCCTCTCCTCTGCCAGAAACGACCTGCTGCCAATGCCTACGATGTTCCCTTCCAGCCTTCGTCAGTATACATCCGCTCGCAGAGAAAGATGAAACCTCCTGTACCGCCATCGTCTTCCCTGCCCTTCTTCTTCCTCTCAGCGAAAGAGAAAAAAGTCGCTCTTGGATAAACCCGCGACACGTCCTTCCTTCATTCACCTCTGGATTCCTTCGAGTCGCCGAAATGTCTGCTGCAGTCTCGCCTCTTTCCGGATGTCCCAGTCTGCAGGAGAACGCAACTGTTGTTTTCCGTTTTTCGTACCGCGGGAGAAACCATGAGACTTGATTCTGCTTTGTCAAGGTATTTCCAAAGAGTATGTTCCCTCCAAAAAGCGGGTGTTTCTTGTAACTGGATAAAAACTCACACACAAAAAAAAATAATAAATAAATAAAAAATAAAGCTATTCCGTGACTGTCCTCCAAGGATACAAGATCACAACGGGGTGTTTACTCACAGGAAGGTTCTCCCATTTCTCATATCTCCGAGAGCAGAGGCGTAAATAAAAAAAAAAGATAGTTAAATAAACACTGTTAAAATGATATACAGTATCCTATCAGAAGAGGCACGCCTCTCTCTCTCTCTCTCTCTCTCTATCTATCTATCTATCTATCTATCTTTCTGTCTATCTATCTATATATCTATCATTCTATATATCTCTCATTCTCTCTCTGTCTCTTCTGTCTCTCTCTCTCTCTCAATCTCTCTCTCTCTCTCTCTCTCTCTCTCTCTCTCTCTCTCTTTCTCTCTCTCTCTGGGCGAAGATTGAAGATGGAAGTGGCCGGCTTCTGCAGAAGTAGGTCGGGCAGCGGGATATGTCCGGCGGGGAGTCTGGAGCGGTGGCCCTCAGGTGGAGGCAGCGTCCGAGGGGGACTGTGACTCGAGGTAGAGCTTTGCTGAGGTCAGGAAGGAGGTTTAAGGTCACGAGCGAAGGGGGCGTGACCAGGTCTCTCTCTCTCTCTCTCTCTCTCTCTCTCTCTCTCTCTCTCTCTCTCTCTTGTTCCGCCGGTTAGCTCATTAACATATCGCAGGAACTTCATATATCATCATACATGTGTTAAGGCAAGGATCTCATTAAATTCTGATGCATACATCTGCATTTTAATGAAGTCATTAGCAAATTACATTTTTTTTTTTTCTGACAACTCGAAAAAAAAAACCATCACAGTAATCCTCATATTTCCAACATAGCTACTATGTTATTTAAAATTAATCAAATTCAGGGGAATGTATAAATATTCATGAGTTTATTAACGCCATTATTCTAGAAGGCTACAACAAAAGAGCAAAACAACCATCTCTTTTTAAATGCAAATCTAATGGACCAAAGAGTGATTTCCATTTTCGGAAGATCAAAACAGCAGTTTGGGAAGATCGCAGTTTGCCTTTTGGGTGTAGAAAGCCGGTCGTGTCAGTTCATCTTTTTGTTCTTTTGTTAAAAAAAAGGTAAAGGAAACTGCTGATTTCTGTTGATGATCGGAATATTAAGGTGTTGATTAATTTTATCATTGTCTCTTTCTAGTTATCTATCTGTCTGTCTGTCTATCTATCTATCTATCCATCTATCTACCTATTATTATTATTGTTGTTATTATCATTGTTATCATTATCATTATTATTATTATTATTATTATTATTATTATTATTATTATTATTATTATTATTATTATTATTATTATTATTATATATCATTATTATAGATATCATCGCCATTACTGTTATCATTGTTAATGCTATTACGATTATAATTATCATTATAATTATTAGCGTTATAATTATTTTCATTATGGTTGAAATCTAGAACAAAATATTCTATAATAAACTTGTATGCATGTATGTCTGTATGTCTGTATGTATGTATGTATGTATGTCTGTATGTCTGTATGTATGTATGTATGTATGTATGTATGTATGTATGTATGTAGGTATGTAAAATCTTTCGTAATAATGAAATACACGTGAATCTAAGACATAAATTTATAAAAACAAAATACAGGATCGTATTACACTGCAAATATACCAATATAAAAAGTCCAGTATTATCATTAGCTCAACAAACATATAGAAAACAGAGAGAGAGAGAGAGAGAGAGAGAGAGAGGGAGAGAGAGAGGGAGAGAGAGAAAGAAGAGAGAGAGAGAGAGAGAAGAGAAAGAGAGAGAGAGAGAGAAGAGAGAGAGAGAGAGAGAAATTTTTTAAAAAAAAGTAATAGAGAAAGAAAATAAATAAATAAATAAAACACAAAATAAACAGGTGTATAACAAATGAGGGGTAACTATGCTAAAAATTACGTATCCCTTCATTATGTCGAAATAGTGAAATCCCAAATCCTTAATTAACCCCAATTTCCTCTCCAGTTAGCCTCCATCTAAGCCATTTTCTCCGTTAATGAATCCCAGCCTAATGAAGGCTCTTGTCATTAAGGAGCATCTGATTTTGATTACGTTATCTAATGAAAGAGATGCTGTATTTCTTTCATGTTAATTATGGCACGTAGATGGTAAGTTTAAGGGTTTTGTGCTAAAGAAACCTGTGATTTGCGTCTTTATCATATCTTGTTATTTTAATATGATCTCTTTATTCGTATTGTGATTTTATCTGACAACATTAACGATGATATGATACTGTCAATGCTAATGATGATAATTATGCTAATATTAGTGATTATGATGATGATGCTAATAAGAATGATTGTAATATTAACAATAATGATAATAATGATAGTGATGGTAAAAATTATAATAAAGATAATAATGATAGTAATGATAAGAGTAATGTTATGATAATCTTCTTCTTCTTTTAACGGTAGGTTCATGTCTGAGCCGCCGTGGTCACAGCATGATACTTAATTGTAGTTTTCATGTTGTGATGCTCTTGGAGTGAGTACGTGGTAGGGTCCCCAGTTCCTTTCCACGGAGAGTGCCGGTGGTACCTATTTAGGTAATCATTCTCTCTATTTATCCGGGCTTGGGACCAGCACTTGACTTGGGCTGGCTTGGCCACCCAGTGGCTAGGTAGGCAATCAAGGTGAAGTTCCCAAGGGAACAACGTGGCGGTCGGTGACTCGAATCCTCGAATTCAGATTGCCGTCGTGACAGTCTTGAGTCCGACGCTCTAACCATTCGGCCACCGCGGCCCTTGCTATGATAATAGTGATGATAATATAATGATAACTATGAAGATAATAATAAGGATAATAACAGAAAAGTTGATAATGCTGTGATGATAATAACAATAATGATGATAATCTCCGAAAGCAGAGGTAATAATAACAACAATGATAACAGAAATAGTAATAACAACAATGGCAGCAAAAATGATAATGATGACATAACGATAATAATAATGGTAATAAAAAAATAATAGTAATAATAATAATAATAATAATAATAATAATGATAATGATAATGATAATGATAATGATAATGATAATGATAATGATAATGATAATGATAATGATAATGATGATAATAATAATAATAATAATGATAATAATAATAATAATAATAATAATAATAATAATAATAATAATAATAATAATAATAATAATGATAATAATAATAATGACAATAATAATAATAATTATTATTATTATTATTATTATTATTATTATTATTATTATTATTATTATTATTATAATAACAATAATAATAATAATAATAATATAATAATATAATGATAAAGATAGTGACAATAATTATGATAATAATTATAATAATTATGATAATAATGATAATAATATTAGTAATAAAAAAAAAAATGATAATAAAAAAGAAGAAGAAGAAGATGAAGAAGAAGAAGAAGAAGAATGATGGCAATGATAATAATAGCCATAATATAATAATAATGATGATGGTGATGATGAAAATAAATATAATAATAATAATAACAATAATAATAATGAATATAAACATAATAATAACAGAGTTATAATAATGATGATAATTACAATAAAAATGATAATAAAGATAATAATAACAATAATGATACTGTTGAAGATAACGATAATAACAATAATAACAGCAAGAACAACAATAATAATGTTAATAACGACGATAGTCATAATATATAATGTTATACGTTATACAGTCGTTAGCACAGTCCACACTTACAGTACTGAAAAAAAGAAAAAGAAAAATAATAATAATAATAATAATAATAATAATAATAATAAAAAATAAAAATAAAGAAAAAAAAAAAAAAAAAAAAAAAAAAAATATATATATATATATATATATATATATATATATATATATATATATATATATATATTCTTTTAAAAACCTTCCTTTTACCTTTGCCGCTATTATTTCTCATCCTTTTTCTCTTTCTTCATCTTCGTGTTCTCAGAATTCTCCTATTTTATTCATCTTAATTTTTTTCAACTTCTTTTCTTAGCTGTATCTCCTTCTTCTTCTTCTTCTTCTTCTTCTTCTTCTTCTTCTTCTTCCTCCTCTCCATCTTCTTCATCTACCTCTCCTTTCTTTCTTTCTTCCTTACTTCCCTTTTTTCGCAATATCGAATTTCCTATTTAAAACTATTTTAAAAAAGTATAAATTATAAAGTATAAATTCAACATTGATAAAATGCATAGTCATCACCGGTAGAATCTAAAATCAGAAATTTATATAAAATTGAAACCACTTGATTAATCTTGTAAGTGGATTTGGCAGATTTTATTCCATCTATCTATCTATCTATCTATCTATCTGTCTATTATTTACTCGATCGACGAATTTTGATATCGTCTCTTGATTTATCGTGTCATTTAATTTTGTGCACGTATTGCAAAAGGATGTACGTATTGCAAAATGGTATACGTATGCAAATGTGTACGTTTGCCAAATGATGTACGTGTTGCAAAATGATGTGCGTATCGCAAAATGGTGTACGGATTGCAAAAAGGTTCATATATTGCAAAATGCTGTATGTATCGCAAATTAGTGTACGTATTGCAAAGTAGTATATCCATGTGCAAATACGCGTGCATGTGGTTTATATTCCCTTGTTTATTGGACTTTGTTCTCTTAATTTTTTCTTTTTCTTTCTCTTCTCGTCTCTCCTTTTATTTCCATCCATATTTTCTCTCAATTTCTTTAACCCCCTCCCCCCCCACACACACACACATTCTTATTCTTCTTTTCCTATTCTTCTTTCATCTCTTTCTCTCTCTTGTCCACTTTTCCCTATTTTTTCCACTCCCCCCTCCACCTCTGCCCTTTCCCCACCTTCGTAAAAAAAAAATAATAATAATAATAATAAAAAAAGATAATAATAATAACAATAATAATAATAATAATAATAATAATAATAATAATAATAATAAAATAATAAAAGTAAAATTTTTAAAAATTAAGAAATTGCTCTTGATTCAATCCTAAAAAAAAATCGTCTCGAGCAGAAGAAAGGGATCCAATCAATCAACCAGGCAATCAACCAACCAATCAATCAGCTAATAAACAAATCAACCAACCAATATGTCAATCAATCAACCAACCAATCAGTCAACCAGCCAATTCATCAACCAATCAAGCAAAAAACAATCAGGCAACCAACAAATCAATCAACCAATCAAACAACCAACTAACCAATCAACCAACCATCCGACCAATCAACCAATCAATCAATCAAGGTGTCACATCAGCGCCTCCCGTGCCACACGCCACGACACGGCTTGACACAAAGTTCAAAGGTGAAGGTCACGTCTGTAATAGTTCATCTTCTATATATTTCTTATGTTTCTTGTTTTTTTTCTTGTTTTTTTTATTCTGTTTTTTTTTTTTCGTCTCTCTCTCTCTCTCTCTCTCTCTCTCTCTCTCTCTCTCTCTCTTCTCTCTCTCTCTCTCTCTCTCTCTCTCTCTCTCTCTCTCTCTCTCTCTTTCTCTCTCTCTTGTCTTGTTTTATCTTTTCGTTTTGTTGTTTTTTTTTTCTTTTTGTTTTTTTTTTTTTTTTTTTGTATTTGATTTCCCTTTCGTTATTTTATTATCCCTTTTTGGTCTCTTTTTCCTTCTTTTTGTTTTGTTTTGTTTTTTTTTAAGTTTTCTTTTTCTCTCTCTCCATTCACTTTTATCTTTTCTTTCCTTCTTTTTCTTCTCGTGTTCGCTCTCTTTTCTTTCCCTTTTCCTGTTCTTTCTTTGCCGTGTCATTTTGCTGTAATTATTACCGATGTTATTGTTTGTTTTTTGTATTGTGAATTTTTGGGTTGATAATTGAAGTTTTTATTATTATCATGATTATCATTACTCCTTTGTGTTTATAAATGTCATTATTATCGTTATATTAACACATTTACTGTTATTTATCACTCTTATCGCGATAGTTTTAATGTAGATGTTGCTAATGTCATTAATACCATGTCTGTTATTGTTATTATTATTATTCTTGGTAGTATTTTTATCATCATTATTGCTATCAATATATTTTACTAATTATTGATTATTAGTGTTGTTATTATCATAGTCATTATTATCATCATCATCATCATTATCACGACGGTGCGCGCGTGTGTGTGTGTGTGTTTTGCATGTGCGTGTGTGTGCGTGCGTGCGTGCGTGCGTGCATATAAGTAGGAGCGCGTCCGTGTGTCCGTGTGAGTGTACTTCTTCATATGCAAATTTTGTGCTAATCAAATGATCATAGCGTGACATTATGAAAGAGGGTGTGTGCGTTTAGCCCCGTTTGCGTAAACTCATCACAAGCTTGTTGACAGCTTTCTGATCAAGTCGAGAGTCACTCGCTCTCTGATAGTGGGTTTGACAGCTGAATTTCCGAGGTACTGCATGCATTAATAATGACATTTCACGTTTAGATATACAACTTTAACGTCCCTTTTACCAGGAGAAAATTTAATTGTTTTCGTTTGAACCCAACTGCACAAATGAAGCTAATTTTCATTATTAAATTACACGCTCTTTATACTGGAGTTTGGCAGAATTTCCCTAAGCATGGTTATCTATATTAAACTTATTGTTTATGATTGGTTTAAAGATATTATACTCCGGAGAGACTTGAAAAATCAGCGAATTATTTAGACATATTGAATATAATACGACACGCATAGATATGATGTACATACATCTTAGTCATAATTTTGCATGTTGGTTAGAAATGGAAAAATATATATATCATAAAACCCTCGGTATATTGACATTCGACGCAGAAATATCACAAATTATGCAGATTTTCAGTTAATATTTTTTTTTTCTCTCTCTCTCTCTCTTTTTAAGTTGATAGTGTGGCTGCTGTGTTAATCATCGATTCGAAAAATTATACCTAATATATCACACTGTCAAAAAAAGTTATTTAGTATCACACTTGTGCAAATGCATTAAAAAGAACATATTTAATTTCTTCCTTAATAAGGAGATAATTAAGATTCTTCGCAGTTCAGATCTTTTTTGTTTGTTCAGATTTTTTTTTGTGGGGGGGGGGGGTCGTGTAGAAACTACTTAACTATCTGTCAAATGAATTATAGAAAATACTTGATTCCCACCACTTAATTCTCTCGAATAACTTCCGAAAAAAAAACATCTCTTTTATAACTATATG
>NC_051389.1:57973864-57981364 GCF_015228065.2 Penaeus monodon | reverse complement strand
TTTAAACTTTATTCGTACTCCACACTCGAACCAAAAATATCAAACTTGGGAGTATAACTATACAACGAAATGACAACGATTAGAGTATGCAAATGTTGTTAACGTAGAAAATAAAGTTTTTTCTTATTTTTCTTTATAAAACTATAACATGAACTATTGGACTGAACATCAGGAATTAATCATACTGCTGCCAATAATTAAAGTGATTCTAACAGCTTTTTTCATAAATAAATTTTCCCTTCACACAGAACAAGATTTTAATTACCTAATGGAGTTAACATTACTCCCCTGGAAAAAAGCGGCCCACGATTAAGCAATACTTTTGCATTACTCATCTGTACAATCTGGAATCTTTTGTGAATTAACTGGTAATAATTAAGTATTCCATTGTGCTGTAGTCTGGCAAAGCATTTTGATTTTTCGCCTGAAATATTTCTTACTCTAAATTCCCTCTCCTGTGTCAATTTCTTTCTTGTATTCTGGTATTCAGCAAAATGTCAATCTTTTCTATTATTAATTTCGTCTATTTGTTGTGTGTGTGGGTGTCTGTCTCTTCCCCCCCCCCCCTCCCTCTCTCTCTCTCTCTCTCTCTCTCTCTCTCTCTCTCTGTGGCCGGTGTGTATGTGTGTGTGTGTGTGTGTGTGTGTGTGTGTGTGTGTGTGTGTGTGTGTGTGTGTGTGTGTGTGTGTGTGTGTGTGTGTGTGTGTATGTATGTGTGTGTGTGTGTGTGTGTGTGTGTGCGCGCGCGCGCGCTCGTGCATGTGGATCAGACTTAAGTACAAATATTACTGGGAGTTAGGCCTCCAAACAAGCGAGAGGTAAATGATTGCAAACCTCGATATACAATCTATTACAGTATCCTGTGTTTCAGACATACAAGGAATGCCGAGATAATAGTTTTATCTGAACAGACTGTATGGATGATTAGGAATGGCCAGGTATTTGAGATTTTGAGAAGGTACATGCATTTTGCACCAACATTGTAATTACACCTGGCGAATGTGTTCAGGTACGGAAGATGTCACTGTGATTAAATATAGTGATGAAAGGGGTTTAAAAGAGATCTTCCTTAGAATAAAATATCCTAGATTTCAGTGAGTAGGGTATTATACGATAGTATGGTCGTGAAAGGGGTAGAAAGAGGAGGAGCAAACAGGATAGGATAGGGACTGAAAGAAGGGGGAAGGGTTAAGGACAATGGGTGATAAGATCAAATGGAGGGTACTTGTGCGTCTGAGGAAGGAGAGCAGGTTGTCAATCGGGAAAAGGTAGTGGACTCGTGACGATGCCCAGCAGGTTGGTGGGTAGGAGACGAAAGGACAAGGAATGAAAAGCGAAGGTACAGCCTCCAGTAAAGCGGGGTCACGATAGCACGATATGTGGGACTACATGAGGAACATTGCATGAGGAGCATAGAGGTGCATCGGGCAAGGGAATGCCAAGTTCTGGATGACCGGCTTATGCTATGCATCATTTTTTTGAGACAGACATTTTACTCAACAATCTATTATTAATCTCTCCTACGGGATGATAATTATATATGGCGCACATATTATGCATCATATATGCTGCTTGTGATTATGTGATATGACGGTGGAAGTTTATCGTTATATCAATGCAATTAATAAACCAAAGTTTTGGAAGTGAAATGTGAGCCTATACAGGGACCTACTAAGATAAGGATAAGGATAACGTATGTTACATTATCCTTTTGAGGTTTATGCTAATTACGTGTGTGAGAGTGAGTGAGTGAGTGAGTGTGTGTGCGTGTGTGTGTGTGTGTGTGTGTGTGTGTGTGTGTGTGTGTGTGTGTGTGTGTCGGTGTGTGTGCGTGTGTGTGCGTGTGTGTGTGTGTGTGTGGAGTGGAGTGTGAGTGTGAGTGTGAGTGTGAGTGTGAGAGTGTGAGTGTGAGAGTGTGAGTGTGAGAGTGTGAGTGTGAGAGTGTGAGTGTGAGAGTGTGAGTGTGAGTGTGAGCGTGTGTGAGCGTGAGCGTGTGTGAGTGTGAGCGTGAGTGTGAGCCTGAGTGTGAGTGTGTGTACACGTGTGAGAGACCGCAAGTGCAAGAGAGTGAGCGAGAGAGTGAGTGTGTGTATAAGTGAAACAGGTAATATCTCTATTTATATATACCTTCCGACCCATTTTTTTTCCTGTAATGATCTTAAAACAAAAACTAAAAACAAATTTTGCTATTTACAAATTAACCACACGGGTAAATCAGGTGACCATTGCCTACTGGTCCCTATGTTCTAGTTATATATCAGTTTTCAGGCACAAAGTTCTATGGTGCTGCAAGTTTTGGTGAAGGTCGTCATGTTCTGTAAAAGACAGATAAAAAACTATTACAAAGAACCAGGACGTGAGTTTTATTTGATAACCAGATCTTACCAGCATTACTGTAGAAGCAAGTCTCCACTAATCTGGCTCATAAATTATATTCACTCACAGCATAAACAGCTTTTCCGTATATTTTTCATGTACCTTCTCATTTTTCTTTTTCCTAGGAAATATAGTTTTTAAAACAGTATGTGAAATTTTCCGTAATGGATATGGTCAGATTTGCCATCACTGGAAGGTAGAGAATAGTGAAATGAAATATGAGTGGCCATACTTTTAAATAAAAATAAATTATGAATGTTTGTGTGTGCAGAAAGAAATAAAAGATTAGAATTAAACCAAATGTTGCAGTACAGATATCTGAATGGTATGAAAAGTAAGAAAAAGTAAAGACTAGAATTTTCTGGAAATTTCATTACCGTATGGATATGAAGGCATTTACATCCCAAAGTGTTTTGTAGACCAATTACCATAAATGTTTTTTTAACGATTTTTTAAATTCAGACTTTAATCTATAATGCAAGCATCAGTATTTTCACATCAATGCACTCATAACTATACTGCATAATGTAAAATATCAATGCATATGTTATAGATAAGGGTTTAATTTAATAAACATATTAATGGCAATTAGTCTGAGAACACCCAAGGACGCATAACCTCATATAATAAAAGACTTAGTGAATAAGCTGCTAATTATCACTATGGTCATAATTAATGTGGCATAAAAGGTTAGTCCTCCCATACTCATGCCCGAAAGGGAATAGAAAAATATGGTTCATTTTATATCAACTTAGAAAAAAAAAAAAATCAATAATTAAAAAAAGGTATTTTGTAAGTGTGATATTCATTTATTTTCTTAAAACTGTATCACTTATCACATACATCATCTTAGTCTATCTTCACATCACATTTCTTTGGATCTTTTTGATAAGTTCTCCTTAGAGTACATTTAGAGTTTCTTCGCACTTTTTAAGATAAGTTCTATCTTCCTTGTTCATTACATGTTCTTGTCTTTTATTTCCAGGATCTCACAGAATCAAGAATTTCATTAGTTCTTCACAGCTTTGTTTGTTTGTTTTTTTTGTTTTTGTTTAATGGTTTTCCAGAATGGTTCCAGGGTTCTCTGTATAGTCCACCTACAAGATTTCACGGCATTACCAATGTCAAGGAATTAAATGCCTCACAATAACAGTAGCATAAGTAATGAAAATTAGTCTGATAATAATAATGATGACAAAGTATCATCCTCATTAACATCATCATAATTATCAATACCATCACCATTATAATGACACAAGTAAACCAACAGTAATAAAAGCCATGGAGGTGATTAATTTTAGTGGTCACAAAATTTTTGAAACAAATGAAACATCGGCATTGACTGCAATGTCAAGTAATTACCATATCAAAAGGCATTATTTAGAGTAATCATAATAAATGATATATACTAAAACTTCTATATCTACTAATATATGCCATAAAATAAGTGATAATAAAACAATAATGAAAACAGCAAAATAAAGCTGATATCGATTAATAATGGTAAATGTAAATTAAAAGTATCTAGAATATTATCAACAAAAAGTAACACTGAAGCTGATGCTGATACCACTGAGAAATTACATTAATAAAAAATAAATTATAATAATTAATTGATAAATATCAATAAATATATATCACATGACAAATAATAAATCAACAACAATTATAGTGATGATGATGATATTATTATTATTATTATTATTATTATTATTATTATTATTATTATTAATTATATTATTATAATAATTATAATTATAATTATAATTATTATAATTATAATTAATAATAATTAATAACAATAATTAATAATAATAGTCATAATTATAATCATAATATAATAACAATAATACTGATATTGATGATAATGATCATGATAATGATCATGATAACAATAATAATAATAATAATAATTAATAATAATTATTATTATTATTATTATTATTATTATATAATAATAATTATAATAATAAAAATAATTATAATAATAAAAATAATTATAATAATAATAATAATAATAATAATAATAATAATAATAATAATAATAATAATAATAATAATAATAATAATAATAATAATAATAACATAAGGAAAACCATAGCAGCAGTAGTAAAAGCATCATCATCCAAAAATCTAAGTGTTATAATTTTAGAAAACAGTGCCGTAATATCATCTAGCCAATCGTAATCTTAACAAAAACGGATCTCAAAATAATTATGTCTATGATCTTATGACCTTGAAAACAGTCGAACGAGAATCCAATCCAACTATGTAAGCCTTCTTTGAAGATCCCAATGGGAGCCACCTTCTTTTTTTTTTTTTTTTTTTTTTCACTTTTTTTATGAGGGATTAGAGATGCGTTGATTAATCAATTTCTTTACTATGTCCATTGTCAAGATATTCTCTGTACATCTACATAAATCCTTCCTACATGTTAAAAATAGAAAAGATAAATGGCTACAATCCTGACCTCTATATGTTTGTACTGGGGAAGTTGTGGCCTTTCCAATAGACCAAAACAAGGTGAGGTCGAAGCCTCGGCGTCTTGGGTGGGACAGGCTAACACGAGCTATATTCGTAAGACTTGGGAAGGGAGACACCAAAGACTGGCCTGCCATATTGGTCAGTTTACTCCTTCAGTAACATTATACACCATATCTGGGGCTTTCACAACTGTAAGAGCCAGGGACACAATAGCCACCTTGCCCTCCAGTTGCATCTTTTAGAAAAATACAAAATACACACACTTTACTACAGTATGTCTTGTCTTCAGAGTGCCTTGGGTGACAGATCGAGACAATGGATGTTTCCTAGCAAGAGCTTGTTGAAATTCTTTTTTCAAAAGAAATGAGAAATAGGCAGGGTCGTGCATTGGCATAATATAAACATATAAATAAATCTGTGACACCAACCCCAAAACAGGTATGAAATAAAGACTAAATGAATTAAAGACTTGTAAACATCTCTTAAGAACAATCACCCTATACACCAAGGGACAAATCAAGACTCTTGACATGCTCTGTGTAATAATTATTGCAATACAGGTTGAGAAAATAGGACTATTAAAATGTTCTGTACAGAAAGTCAATGTATATAATTAAAACTGTTATTCATAACAATGTAAAATATGAAATCTTACATTACAATAGAATCAATAGGGCCATTAAAGAATAATTTTCATGCCATTAAGCTAAAAAAATAGATTAGGATAGATTACAAATATTTTACATTGTTCATGCCTTCAAATACAGGAGTCAAATCCTAACCTGTGCAAAAAGTTCTGATCAAGTTCATAAAACGAAATGATCTCTAAGGCAAGTATGCCCAACACAAATCTCCTACAGCAAGGCATGAACAAGCCAGAAGTTAGCAAATAAGAAATAGTTCAGAAAGAAGTGCAAGTGAGGTGTTTAGAGGAAATGGCATAGGGTATAGAACGTGGGAAACAAACATCATTAACAAGGTATTTTGCAGAAGTGATAGTCTATACAACAGATTACAATATTTACAGTAAATACAGCCGCAGTTTCACCTTCAAAGGCTCTACACTTTAAGCTTATAATTTACAGGATCTGCATCTACTTGCAGTCATCTATACAGAAATACACAGAAAATATTAACTTTGCTGTACTTTGTACACTTAAAAACATTCACCATTTGATATATTTACAATCTACATGTACAATAGAGGTGTTGGTGTAGAAATGTGGGGCGCCACAATGTGGTTGGGCAGTTGTCTGCCGTGGTTGGTTTAAACTCACAAGAGCTGTCCACACCAAATTTGTAGGGCAGCCACATCACCATCCTCTGTCCCTGACAACACTACCAGGAGACATTCTCACTGGGGGATCATCACCCTAAAATCACACAGTCACTGCATATAACTGTCTTGTTGGGTTATAGCGGTTACTCACACTTCATATAGCATATCATACCACTATTCATTGTTACAAGCAGTACAATAATAAAAGATAACAAAATCGGCCTTAACAAAAAGTGGGTTCTACAGAATTTCTGTAGATTAAAAAAAAAATAAAAAAAATAAAAAAAAAGGTAAATCATGGGGTGCCAGAGGCTGAGATCTTGAGTCTATCCACTTTGACCTATTGAAGGAAACAGGTCCCTTGGCCGCACATGACCACCAAGGGACTCACTGACTGAGCTTATTTCAACGCTGTTTCCCTGACTTGGCAAAGTGGTCGGTCAGGCAGAGGTAACTTAAACAAGAAAGGTAATGGCAGCTGGCATCAGTCACCGAGCGAACCATCATAGGAACAGAGGGAGACAGACAGCACAAGAGAGAACGTCTGGTATTGCACTGTTTTTTTTTTTCTAATACTGATACACACTGCTGTCTGCTCACAGCAACACTCCACCATTCCCAGAGAAAACTAATGGAAAGATTCAAACACTGTTCCAGAAGCAGCAACCATATCATTTCTCCAGAACGAAAGGTAATTCTATTTATCCTTGGACAATCTTCTTCTCTTGTTGGGAGTGTCTTCATTCGCTGCAAAATAAAAACAAATTGTTCAAGTCATTTATATCACACACACACACACAAAAAAAAAAAAAAGATAATAATAATAATAACAGATAAAATAAAATAACACAAATATGATGAAACGGGAAACGGAAACTCATAAAGCATTCCAAGGCACTAATAAAATAATTCCAAAAGATGATAAATAGAAACATACACCAAGCACAACACTGGTAAGATAATAAAATCTGTTAAGACTGTATAAAAAAAAAAAAAAAACAATGTAAAAGCAATTCCATCATAATGATCATACTAATAAAGCATTTACCATGCATACTTACCATAACTTACTAGGATATGTTATAATCATAACAATACCTCATATTCTCATTAATGAAGAAAGAAGATAAGAAAGATCCAGAAGTACATACTAAACTAATACTAAACTGAAATATCAACAAAACTTAGTCTAATGGTTCAGCCCATGATATATACATAAAATCATTTACCCTCTTCAGTAACACTACTGACAAATATTTTAATTCAAACACATAGAAAACTAGTTCTTCTTGATAGCATAAATAGAAATATAAAACAAGACATCTTTTGACAAAATACTAACAACAAAAGTGAAAGAAATT